>NC_081379.1:49271675-49571675 GCF_030684315.1 Stegostoma tigrinum
TACACGCATTAGTACTGCTTTACACTTACAATGCACACTACTACTGCTATACAGTCCCTATACACCATAAGACTGTTTTACAGGCCCAATACTCACATGAACTGCTCTAGCTTCACAAAACACACCAACAATGCTTTACAATCACAATACACATGAACACTGCTCTACTGTTTCACTACATACTAACAGTGTACTACAGTTACAATACACACTAACACTGCACTGCAGGCGCAATATAGAACAAAGAACAAAGAAAATTACAGCAAAGGAACAGGGCCTTCGGCCCTCCAAACCTGCGCTGATCCAGATCTTCTATCTAAACCTCGCATCTATTTTCCAAGGATCTGTATCCTTCTGCTCCCTGCCCAGTCATTTACCTGTCTAGATACATCTTAAGTGACGCTATCGTGCCCATCTCTACCACCGCCACTGGCAACGTATTCCAGGCACCCACCACCCTCTGCGTAAAGAACTTTCCATGCATATCTCCCTTAAACTTTTCCCGTCTCAACTTGAAATCATGACCCCCCCCCCCAGTTATTGAGTCCCCCTCTCTGGGAAAAAGCTTCTTGCTATCCACCCTGTCTATACCTCTCATGATTTTGTAGACCTCAATCAGGTCCCACCTCAACTCAACCTCTCTTCATAGCTAGTGCCCCCCATACGAGGCAACATCCTGGTGAACCTCCTCTCTGCACCCTCTCCAAAGGATCCACATCTTTTTGGTAATGTGGCGACCAGAATTGTAGGCAGTATTCCAAATGTGGTCAAATCAAATTCCACATGCAACATGACCTGCCAACTCTTGTACTCAATACCCCGTCCGATGAATGAAAGCATACCGTATGCCTTTTGACCACTCTATCCACCTGCATTGCCACCTTCAGGGTACAATGGACCTGAACGCTCAGATCTCTATGTGTGTCAATTTTCCCCAGGGCTTTTGCATTTCCCATATAGTTCGCTCTTGAGTTAGATCTTCCAAAATGCATCACCTCGCATTTACCTGGATTGAGCTCCATCTGCTATTTCTCTGCCCATCTCTCCAATCTATCAATATTCTGCTGCATTCTCCGACAGTCCCCTTCACAATCTGTTACTTCACCAACCTTCGTGTCATCTGTAGACTTGCTAATCAGACCATCTATACCTTCCTTCAGAGCATTTATATATGTCACAAACAACAGTGGTCCCAACACAGATCCCTGTGGAACACCACTGGTCACAGTTGTCCATTTTGAGAAACTCCCTTCCACTATAACTCTCTGTCTTCTGTTGCCCAGCGAGTTCTCTATCCATCTAGCTAGCACACCCTGGACCCCATGTGACTTCACTTTCTCCATCAGTCTACCATGGGGAACCTTATCAAATGCCTTATTGAAGTCCATGTTTATGACATCCACAGCCCTTCCCTCATCTGTCAACTCTGTCACTTCCTCAAAGAATTCTATCAAGTTGGTAAGACATAACCTCCCCTGTACAAAACCATGCTGTCAGTCACTAATAAGCCCATTTTCCTCCGAATGTAAATAGATCTTATCCCTCAGCATCTTCTCTAGCAGCTTTCCCACTACTGATGTCAGGCTCACTGGTCTTTAATTTCCTGGAGTACATTTGCAACCCTATTTAAACCAGGGGACAACATTAGCAATTCTCTAGTCCTCTGGGACCTCACCCGTGCTCAAGGATGCTGCAAAGATATCTGCTAAGGCCCCAGCTATATCCTCTCTCACTTCCCTCAGAAACCTGGGATAGATCCCATCCAGACCAGGGGTCTTGTCCACCCTAATGCCTTTTAGAATACCCAACATTTTCCCCCTCCTTATGCCGACTTGACCTAAAGTAATCAAACATCTATCCCTAACCTCAACATTGGTCATGTCCCTCTCCTCAGTGAAGACTAATGCAAAGTACTCATTAAGAATCTCACTCATTTTCTCTGACTCCTCACATAACTTCCCTCCTTTGTCCTTGAGTGGGCCAACCCTTTCTCTAGTTACCCGTTTGCTCCTTTTGGGATTTTCCTTAACCCTGTTTGCTAAAGATATTTCATGACCCCTTTTAGCCTTAATTCCTTGTTTCAGATTGGTCCTATTTTCCCGATATTCTTCCAAAGTTTCGTCTATTTTTGGTAGCCCAGACCTTATGTATGCTTCCTTTTTCCTCTTTGCTAGTCTCACAATTTCACCTGTCATCCATGGTTCCCTAATCTTGCCCTTTCTATCCCTCATGTTCACAGGAACATGTCTCTTGCACTCTAATCAACCTCTCTTTAAAAGCCTCTCACATATCAAATGTGGTTTTACTCTCAAACAGCTGCTCCCAATCGACATTCCCCAGCTCCTGCCGAATTTTGCTGTAGTTGGCCTTCCCCCAATTCAGCACTCTTCCTTTAGGACCACTCTCGACTTTGTCCATCAATATTCTAAAACTTACGGAATTGTGATCACTATTCCCAAAGTAATCCCCTACTGAAACTTCAACCACCTGGCCGGGCTCATTCCCCAACACCAGGTCCAGTATGGCCCCCTCCCAAGTTAATTTACATACTGCCGTAGAAAACCCTTTTGGATGTTCCTTACAAATTCTGCTCCATCTAATCCTTAACACTAAGTGAATCTCAGTCAATGTTGAGAAAATTAAAATCTCCCATCACCACCACTCTCTTGCTCCTACATCTTTCCATTATCTGTCTACATATTTGTGCCTCTATCTCATACTCACTGTTGGAAGGCCTGTATTACAGCCCCATCATTGTTACCACATCCTTCCAATTTCTGAGCTCTGTCCATAGTGCTTCACTGCTCGAGTTCTCCATAGTGCCCTCCTTCAGCACAGCTGTGATATCCTCTTGACCAGTAATGCAACTCATCCAACCCTTTTTCCTCCCTCTTTATCCTGCCTGAAGCATCTATATCCTGGGATATTTATTTGCCAGCCTTGCCCTTCCCTCAACCAAGTCTCAGTAATAGCAATAACATCATACTCCCAGGTACTAACCCAAGCCCTAAGTTCATCTGCCTTACCTACTACACTTCTCGCATTAAAACAGATGCACCTCAGACCACTTGTCCCTCTGCGTTCATGTACACTAATACTGGTCCGCTGTTTCAATACACACTAACACTGCACTACAACATCAATACATACTAACGCTACTTGACAGCCACAACACTGGCTGACATGCATTGGGTGGCATGGTGTGTGGGCGGCACGATGGCTCAGTCGGGGGTTGGGGGCAGCATGATGGGTCTGTGGTTAGCACTGCTGCCTCACGGCACCAGGGTTTGATTCCATCCCAGGTGACTGTCTGTGTGCAGTTTGCACATTCTCCCTGTGTCTGCATGGGTTTCCTTTGGGTGCTCCCATTTCCTCCACAGTCCAAAGATGTGCAGGCTAGGTGAATTGGCTACGCTAAATTTCCTGTAGTGTTCAGGGATATGTAGATTAGGTGGGTTATGGGGCGATGGGTCTGGGTGGGATGCTCTGAGGTTTGGTGTGGACTTGTTGGGCCAAATGACCTGTTTCCACACTGTAGAGATTCTCTGATTCTATGATGATTCTATGAAAATTGTACAGCACTTATAATACAGACTAACATTGCCCTACTGTTTTGACACAAACTAACACTGCTGTACAGTCACAATACACACTAACACTGCTGTACAGTCACAATACACACTAACACTGCTATACAGTCACAATATACACCAACACTGCCTTACAGTTACAATACGACCTAACACCGCTTCAAAGTCATAATACATGCTAATATTGCTCTATACCCACATATACACAATAACACTGCAGTACAGTGTCAATTGGCACTAACAGTGTTCTGCAGTCATTATTCACACTAACACTGCTCTACTGTTATAATACACACTACGATTGCTCTACAGTTACATTACACACTGATACTGCACTACAGTTGCAATGCATACTAGTGCTGCCCATCTGTCATGATGCACACTAATACTACACTGTAGCATCAATACTACTAACACTGCTCTCCAGTTACAATGCAGAGTAACATTACTCTACAGCTACAATGCACAGCAATATTGCTCGACAGTCACAATAGACACAAATACTGTGCTATAAATTGACACAAACACTGCTCTACAGTTACAATATGCACTAATGCTGCAGTGCATTTCCAATAAATGCTAACACTGTTCAACTGTCACGATTGACACTAACATTGCTCTAGAGTCACAGTGTACACTATTACTGTTCTTCAATCATTGTACACACTATCACAGTTACCTTGCGCCATAGCACTACACCATAAGACTGCCTTAAAATCACAATAATTCACTAACACCGCTCTTGATTCACAAAACACACTAATCATGCACTATAGTCAGAATACACACTAAAACGGCACTACAGTTACAAGACGTAATAACACTACATTACATTTACAATGCACACTTACGCTGCTCATCCATTACAACAGACACTAAGACTGCATTAGCCTCACGATATTCACTTGGACTGCTCGACAGTCACAATGCACACTGAGTTTGCTCTTCAGCTACAATACAGACTAACACTGCAGTACAGTTAGAATACGCGTGAACATTGTTTTACACTTACAATACACAGTAACACAGGTCTACAGTCACAATAGACACTAACACTGCTCTAGAGACATGTTACACAATAACAATGCTTTACATACACAATACACACTAACACAGTTTTACAGTCACAATACATACTAACAGTTTTACAATTACAATGCAAACTAACTCTGCTCTTCAGTCACAGTATGCATGAACGCTTCTCTACAGTCACTAACACACTAAAACTGCATAACAGTCATAATATTCACTTGCCCTGCTCTAGAGCCATATCATACACTAACACTGCTTCGCAGTCACAGTACACAGTAACACTGCTCTTCTGTGAATTGCAAGTGCAGTGTTAGTCAGTATTGTAACTGTACGGCAGCGTTACTATGTATTGTGACTGTAGAACTCCGAAATTGGATATTGTGACTCTAAAGCAGCCTTTGTATGTGTTGTCACAGAAGAGCAGTGTTAGTGTGTAATGTAATTGTAATGCAGTGTTATTGTATCTTGTAATTGTAGTGCAGGTTTAGTGTGTACTGTGACAGTAATGCACGATTCGTGTTTTTTTGTAAGTCTAGAGCAATCTTAGTCAATATTGTAACTGTAAAACAGTCTTATCATGTATTGTGACTGTACAGCAGTGATTTTATGTATTGTAAGTGTAAAGAAGTGTTAGTGTGTACTGTAACTGTCATGCAGTGTTAATATATATTTTGACTGTAATGCAGTGTTAGTGTGTATATTAACTATAGGAAAATATTCATGTGTGCTGTGACTGTAGAGCACTGTTTGTGTGTGTTATAATTATAAAACAGTGTAGTGTGCATTCTACTGTCATGGAATTTTATTGTGTATTGTAACTTTAGCACAGTGTTGGTAAACATTGCGACTATATTGCAGTGTCTATGTGTAGTGTTATGTATAGCAGTATTAGTGTGTGTTGTAAATGTCGAGCAGTGTAATTGTGTCTTGTAACTGTATTGCAGTTTTAGTATGAACTGTAACTGTGGGGCTGTGTTAATGTGTATTGTGAATGTAAAGCAGTGTTAGTGTGCAATGTGTCTCTAGAGCAGTGCTAATGTGTATTGTAAGGGTTAAGTAGTGTTAGTGTGTATTCTAACTGTAGTGCAGTGTTAGTCTACATTATAACTGTAGATCAGTGTTAGTGTGTATTGTGACTTTAGAGCAGTACAAGTGAATGTTTTGCGTATAAAGCAAACTTAGTGTGTATTTTGTGGGAAGAGGTGTGTTATTGTTCATTGTAATGGTATAGCGGTTTTAGTGTGCATTCTAAGTAGTGCATGCTTGTCTGCATTTTCACAGTAGAGCAGTGTTAGTGTGTGTATTGTAACTGTACAGCAGTGTTAGTGTGTATTATCACAGTCAAGCAGTGTTAGTGTGTATTCTAATGGTAATGCAGTGTTCATCTGTATTTCACCGGTAGAGCAATGTTAGTGTGTGTTGCAACTGTTGAGCAGTGTAATGTGTATAATGACGGTAGCGCAATGATAGTGTGTAAGTGATTCTTTGGAAGTGTTCATGTGTATTGTAACTGGAGAACAGTGCTAGTGTTTATTCTAAGTGTAGTGCAATGTCAGTATGTATTGTAACTGTCAATCTGTATTGGTATGAATTGTGAATATTGAGCAGTATTAATGTCTATTGTGACTGTAGTGCTGTATTAGTATGCATTGTGATTATACAGCAGTATTAACATGTATTGTCACTGTGAAGTAGTGTTACCATGTATGGTAACAGTAGGGCAGTGATAGTGCGTACTGCGATTTTAGAACAATGATAGTGTCTATTGTGAACCTAGAGCAGGGTTCATTTAAATAGTGACTGCTGAGCAGTGTTAGCATTTATTGTAAATGCACTGCAGTATTAGTATTTGTTGTAACTGTAGAGCAGTGTTTTGTCAACTTTGTCTGTAGTGTACTGTTTGTGTGTGTGTTGTGACTGTCGAGCAGTGTTAGTGTGCATTATAACCGTAAAGCAGTGTAACTTTGTATTCTAACTTTGGAGCAGTGCTGGTGTGTATTGTTGCCACAGTGCAGTGTTTGTGTGCATTGTGACTGAAGAGCAGTGTTAGCGTGCATTGCAACTGCAGTGCGGTATCAGGGTGTAATGTCACTATAGAGCAGTGATAGTATGTACTACAATAGTAGAGCAGTGTCAGTGTGAATAGAGACTGTAGAACACAGTTACTGTCAATTGAGTCTGTGAGTATAGAGCAGTATCAGCATGTATTGTGACTTTGAAATGGTGTTAGATCATATTGTAACTGAAGCGCAGTGTTGGTGTATATTGTGACTGCAAAACAGTATTAGATTGTGTTGTAACTGTAGACCAGTGTTAGTTTGTATTGTAAGTGCAGTGCAATGTCCACATGTGTTGTGGCTATCAAGCAATGTTAGTATGTATTGATGTTGTAGTGCAGTGTTAGTGTGTATTGAAACTGTGGACCAGCGTTAGTGTATGTTGCACCAGCTGTGCAGTGTTAGTATGTATTGTAACTGTAGAACACTGCTAGAGTGTAGTGAAACTGTTGAGCAGTGTTAATGCGAATTTTGACTGTAATGCAGTATTCATATGCTTAGTAACTAAAGGGAAGTGTTCATGTGTACTGTGAATGTAGAGCAGTGTTAGTGTGACCTCTAACTGTAGGGCAGTGTTATTGTGTATTAGAACTGTGCTGATATATATTGTGAGTATTAGTGTGTATTATGAATATAAAGCAGTGTTAGTGTGTTTTGTGAAGCTGTGCAGTTCAAGTGAATATTGTGACTGGAAAGCAGTCATATGGTGTCTTGTGACTGTAGAGCAGTGGTAGTGGGTATTGTAAGTGTAAAGCAGTACTACTGTGCATTGTAACTGCAGAGCAATGTTAGCATGTATTGTAATTGCAGTGCTGTGCTAGTGTATGTATTGTGATTGTAATGCTGTCCTGGTGAGTATAGTGATTATAGAGGAGTGTTCATGTGTATTTGGAGTGTAGAGCAGTATTAGTGTGTAGCAACTGTAAAATCTTGTTAGTGTGTATTCGAACTGTAGTGGGTTGTTATTGCATATTGTGACCGTATTTCAGTGTTCATGTGCAGTGCAACTGTATGGCCATGTTAGCACGTATTGTAAATATCAAGCAGAGTAATTATGCATAGTGACTGATGGGCAGTGTAAGTGCGTGTTGCAACTGTAAAGCCATGTTCGTCTGCATTGTGACTGTAAAGCCGTGTTAGTGTGTTTTGAGAACATAGATCAGTTCTGGTAAATATTGTAACTGTGGTGCAATCTTTTGGTGTATTGAGACTGTAGAGCAGTAGTAGTGTGTATTGTAGTGTAAAGCAGTATGAGTGTATATTCTAATAGTAGAGGAATGTTGGCTTGTATTGGTAACTGCAGCGTTGTGTTAGTTTGCATTGTGACTGTAATGCAATGTTGGAATGTAGAGTGACTATAGAGAAGTGTTCAAGTATACTCTGAGCGTAGGGCAGTGTTGGTGTGTATTGTAACTTTAAAGTGGTGTTAGTGTGTATTTTAACTGCAGTGGGTTGTTTTAATGTATTTTAGCTGCAGTGCAGTGTTAGTATGTACTTTGACTTTAGCGCAGTGTTCGTGTGTAGTGCAACTGTAGAGCAGTGCTGGCATGTATTGTAAATGTTGAACAGAGTAATTGTGTATTGTACACTCCGAGTACACATGAAGACTCCTCTATAATCACTATACTCACCAAGACAGCATTACTCCGGCTCCTCGAAAACCGAGTTAGGGAACTGGAGCTGGAGCTGGAGCTGGAGCTGGAGCTGGATGGACTGCAGATCATCCAGGAGGCTGAGGCGTAAATTGAGAGGATGTACAGGGAGGTGGTCAGTCCTCAAGCACAGGATAAGGACATCTGGGTTACAGTCAGGGGGCGACAGACAGAGCAGGGATCCCCTGTGGCCATTCCCCTCAGCAATAAGTATACCGCTTTGGATTCTGCTGTTGGGGACGGTCTACCAGGGTAAAGCCATAGTTGTCAGGTCTCTGGCACTGAGCCTGGCACTGTGGCTCAGAAGGGAAGGGGGGAGAATAGAAAAAAGCTAGTTGTAGGGGACTCAATAGTTAGATGGATTGACAGGAGATTTTGTGGTCAGGAACGGGACTCCTGGAAGGTATGTTGCCTCCCAGGTGCCAGGGTCCGGGATGTCGCCAATCAGGCCTACACGATTCTGAAGGGGGAGAAATTGTGGTACTATTGGCACCAATGACAATGCCAGGAAAGGGATTGAGGATCTGAAAAGGCACTACAGAGAGCTAGGTTGGAAGCAGGACGAGTCAAGTAGTGTTTTCATGTTTGCTACTGGTGCCACGAAATGGCGAGGTGAGGAACAGTCAGCGAGTGCAGCTTAACATGTGGCTGTGCAGCTGGTGCAGGAGGAAGGGCTTCAGATACTTAGACCATTGGGATGCCTTCTAGGGAAGGTGGGACCTGTACATGAAGGACGGGTTGCACCTGAACTGGAGGGGCACAAATGTCCTGGGTGGGAGATTTGCTCAAGTGGTTTGGGAGGGTCTAAACTAGTTTGGCAGGGGGGTGGGAACCAGAGCTACACATCTGAGGGGGGAGGGGGCGTAGTAGTAGATGAGGCAGCGGCAGGATGCAGTGAATCTACCGGGAAGGTTTTTCATGTGATGGAACGAAGGGATCGGTTAAAATGTGTCTGCCTTAACGCAAGGAGTGTCAGGAATAAGAGTGACAAGCTTAGAGCATGGATCAGTACTTGGGACTATGATGTTGTGGCCATAACGGAGACGTGGGTTTCACAGGGGTGGGAATGGCTGCTAGATGTTCCTGGGTTTGGAACATTTAAAAAGAACGGGGCGGGGGGGGAAAGAGGAGGGGGTAGAGCGTTGCTAATCAGAGAGTGCATCACAGCAAGAGAAACGAAGATTGCTGAGGAAGGTTTATCAACTGAGTCAGTATGGGTGGAAGTTAGGAACAGCAAGGGAGCAGTCACCTCACTGGGGGTTTTATACAGACCCCCAAATAGCAGTAGGGAGATTGAAGAACTCATTGGCCGACAGATTGTTGAAAAGTGCAAACGTAGCAGGGTTGATGTTATGGGTGACTCCAACTTTCCCAATATTGATTGGAACCTCCTTAGTGCAGATGGTTTGGATGGAGCCGTTTTTGTCAGGTGTGTTCAGGAGGGTTTCATTACTCAGGATGTGGACAGGCCGATGAGGGGGGAGGCCATTTTGGATTTGGTGCTCGGCAATGAGCCAGGACAGGTGTCAGATGTTGTGGTGGGAGAACACTTTGGCGACAGTGACTACAACAGCCTCGCATTTACCATAGCCATGGAAAGGGAAAGGAGCAGTTACCAGGGGAAGATATTTAACTGGGGTAAAGGAAACTATGATGCTATCAGGCAGGAGTTGGGAAGTACATATTGGGAGCAATTGTTCCACAGAAAGGGCACAGCAGACATGTGGAGGCTGTTTAAGGAGCAGTTGTTGCGAGTGATGTATAAATTTTTTCCTCTGAGACAGGTAAGAAGGGATAAGACTAAGGAGCCTTGGATGACGGGAACAGAGGTGCTTCTCATCAAAAAGAAAAAGGCAGCGTACGTAAGGTGGAGGAAGCAAGGGTCTAGCACAGCTTTAGAGGATTACAGACTTGCTTGAAAGGAGCTTAAAAGTGGACTGAGGAGGGCCAGGAGGGGGCACGGAAAAGGCTTGGCAGGAAGGATTAGGGAGAACACGAAGGCATTTTACTCATAGGTGAGGAATAAGAGAATGATCAGGGAGAAGGTAGGGCCAATCAGGGATAGCGTAGGGAACTTGTGCGTGGAGTCTGAGCAGATAGGGGAAACCCTAAATGAGTTTTTTGCTTTGGTTTTCACTAAGGAAAGGGACCTTGTTGTGAATGAGAACTTTGAGGAGCAGGAAAACAGGCTTGAACAGATCGAGATTGAGGAAGTTGATGTGCTGGAAATTTTGGCAAACATTAAAATTGATAAGTCCCCAGGGCCAGACCAGATTTATCCTAGGTTGCTCCAGGAAGCGAGAAAGGGGGTTGCTAAGCCTCTGGCAAAGATCTTTGCATCCTCACTCTCCACGGGAGTCGTACCGGAAGATTGGAGGGAGGTAAATGTTGTTCCTCTTTTCAAGAAAGGGAATAGGGAAATCCCTGGAAATTACAGACCAGTCAGTCTTACGACTGTGGTCAGCAAGGTTTTGGAAAGAATTTTGAGGGATAGGATTTATGACTATTTGGAAAAGCATAGCGTGATTAAAGGGAGTCAGCATGGCTTTGTGAGGGGCAGATCATGCCTTACAAGTCTTATTGAGTTCTTTGAGGAAGTCATGAGACAGGTTGACGAGGGTCGAGCAGTGGATGTGGTGTACATGGACTTTAGCAAGGCATTTGATAAGGTTCCCCGCAGAAGGCTCATTCATAAAGTCAGGAGGTATGGGATACAGGGGGATTTGGCAGTCTGGATTCAGAATTGGTTGGTTGATAGGAGGCAGAGAGTGGTTGTAGATGGTAAGTATTCTGCCTGGAGGTCAGTGCTGAGTGGTGTCCTGCAGGGCTCTGTTCTTGGGCCTCTGCTGTTTGTAGTTGTTATAATTGACTTGGATGAAGAGGTTGAGGGGTGGGTTAGTATGTTTGCTGATGACACAAAGGTTGGAGGTGCCGTTGATAATATCGAGGGCTATTGCAGGCTTCAGCGAGACATTGACAGTATCCAGAGCTGGGCTGAGAAATGGCAGATGGAGTTCAACCTGGACAAATACGAAGTGATGCATTTTGGAAGGTCAAACTTAAATGCTGAATATAGGATTAAAGGCAGGATTCTTGGCAGTGTGGAGGAACAGCGGGATCTTGGTGTTCAAGTGCATAGCTCCCTCAAAGTTGCCACCCAAGTGGATAAGGTTGTTAAGAAAGCATATGGTGTTTTGGCTTTCATTAACAGGGGGATCGAGTTTAAGAGCCGCGAGGTTTTGCTGCAGCTCTACAAAACCCTGGTGAGACCACACTTAGAATATTGTGTCCAGTTCTGGTCACTCTATTATAGGAAAGATGTGGAGGCTTTGGAGAGAGTGCAAAGGAGGTTTACCAGGATGCTGCCTGGACTGGAGAGCTTGTCTTACAAGGAGAGGTTGACTGAGCTGGGACTTTTCTCTCTGGAGAGAAGGAGGAAGAGAGGTGACCTGATCGAGGTGTACAAGGTAATGAGACGCATGGATAGAGTCAATAGCCAGAGACTTTTCCCCAGGACAGGATTGACTGCCACGAGGGGTCATAGTTTTAAGGTGTTAGGAGGAAAGTATAGAGGAGACGTCAGAGGGAGGTTCTTCACCCAGAGAGTTGTGAGCGCATGGAATACTTTGCCAGTGGTAGTTGTGGAAGCAGAGTCATTAATGACATTTAAGTGACTGCTGGACATGCACATGGACAGCAGTGAATTGAGGGGAATGTAGGTTAGGTTATTTTAATTTTGGGTTAGGATTAATCCACGGCACAACTGCGTGAGCTGAAGAGCCTGTACTATGCTGTACTTTTCTATGTTCTATGTTCTAAATGTAGTGCAGTGTTAGTGCATATTGTGACTGTAAGTAAGTGTTAGTGTGTATTGTATCCCTAGAGCAGTATTAATGTCTATTGTGACAGTGACTAGAGATGCACAAGTGAATATTGTAAATGTGAAGCATAATGTGTATTTTGATGGAAGGGCCATGTCGGTGTGTATTGTAATTGTATAGCAGTGTCAGTGTGTATTCTAACTAGTGGAGTTTTCCTGTGTATTGTAACTGTAGAACAATGGTAATGTTTATTGTAGTTGTAGTGCAGTGTTTGTGTGTACTGTGACTGTAGAACAGTTTTAGAGTGAATAGTGACTGTTGAGCAGTGTTAGTTTGTGTTTTAACTGTAGAGAAGTGTTAGTATGTGTTGTAACTGCAGTGCAATGTCAGTACACGTTCTGAATGTCGAGTAGAGTTGTTGTACTCTGTGACTGTATAGCAGTGTTAGTGTGGACTGTGACTGTAGAGAAATGTTAGTTTGTGTTGTAACTGTAGAGCAGCCTTAGTCTGTATTGTAAATGCGGTGCAATGTTGGTGTGCGTTGTGAATGTCGAGCAGTATTAGTGTGTATTGGTGTTGTAGTGCATTGTTAATGTGTATTGTAATTGTAGTGCAGTGTAAGTGTATATTGCAACTGCACTGCAGTGCTAGTGGGTATTGTGACTGTAACACAGTGATATTGTGTATTGTAACTGTAGAGTACTGTTAGTGTGTAGTGCAACTGTGGAGCAATGTTAGTGTTTCTTGTGACTGTAAAGCAGTGTTAATCCGGTTTGTTAAGATAGGGCAGTTCTAGTGAATATTGTGACTGTAAACCAGCCTTATGGCATATTGTGACTGTAGAGCAGTGGTAGAGTGTATTGGAAGTGTAAAGCAGTACTAGTGTATGTTCTAACTGCAAGGCAACATTAGTGTGTATTGTAACTGCAGTGCGGTATCAGTGTTTATTGTGTCTGTAATGCAGTCTTGGGTGTGTATAGTGATTATAGAGAGCATTCACGTGCTCTGAGAGTAGAGCGCTTTTAGTGTGTATTGAAATTTTGAAACAGTGTTAGTGTGTATTCTAACTGTTGTGGAGTGTTATTGTGTACTGTAACAGTAGTACAGCTTTGATATTTACTGTGACTGTATTGCAGTCTTTGTGTATAATGTGACTGCATAGCAACGTTAGTGTGCATTGTAAAGGTTACGCAGAGTAGTTGTGTATTGTAGCTGTGTTGCTGTGTTACTGTGCTTTCTAACTGTAGTGGAGTGTTATTGTGCATTATAACTGTTATAAGTGTTGATGTGCATCGTGACTATATTGCAGTGTTTGTGTGTAGTGTCACTGTGTAGCAGTGTTAGCATGTATTGTAAAGGTCATGCAGAGTAATTGTGTATTGTAACTGTATTGCAATGTTAATGTGTGTTGTAACTGTAGAGCAATGTTTGCGTGTGTTGTGAATGTTTGGATCAGAAATTGGCTTGCTGAAAGAAGACAGAGGGTGGTGGTTGATGGGAAATGTCCATCCTAGAGACCAGTTACTAGTGGTGTACCGCAAGGGTTGGTGTTGGGTCCACTGCTGTTTGTCATTTTTATAAATGACCTGGATAAGGGCGTAGAAGGATGGGTTAGTAAATTTGCAGACGACACTAAGGTCGGTGGAGTTGTGGATAGTGACAAAGGATGTTGTAGGTTACATAGAGACATAGATAAGCTGCAGAGCTGGGCTGAGAGGTGGCAAATGGAGTTTAATGCGGACAAGTGTGAGGTAATTCACTTTGGTAGGAGTAACCGGAATACAAAGTACTTGGCTAATGGTAAGATTCTTAGTAGTGTAGATGAGCAGAGAGATCTCGGTATCCATGTACACAGATCCTTGAAAGTTGCCACCCAGGTTGCCAGGGCTGTTCAGAAGGCATACAGTGTTTCAGCTTTTATTAACAGAGGGATCGAGTTCCGGAACATGAGGTTACACTGCAGCTGTGCAAAACTCTGGTGCGGCCGCACTTGGAGTACTGCGTACAGTTCTGGTCACCGTATTATAAGAAGGATGTGGAAGCTTTGGAAAGGGTGCAGAGGAGATTTACTAGGATGTTGCCTGGTATGGAGGGAAGGTCTTACGAAGAAAGGCCGAGGGACTTGAGGCTGTTTTCGTTAGAGAGAAGAAAGTTGAGAGGTGACTTAATTGAGACATATAAGATAATCAGAGGGTTAGATAGAGTGGATAGGGAGAGCCTTTTTCCTAGGATGGTGACGGCGAGCACGAGGGGGCATAGCTTTAAATTGAGGGATGAAAGATATAGGACAGATGTCAGAGGTAGTTTCTTTACTCAGAGAGTAGTGAGGGAATGGAACACTTTGCCTGCAACAGTAGTAGATTCACTAACTTTAGGTCCATTTAAGTCGTCATTGGATAAGCATATGGACGTACATGGAATAGTGTAGGTTAGATGGGCTTGAGATCGGTATGACAGGTCGGAACAACATCGCGGGCTGAAGTGCCTGTACTATGCTGTAATGTTCTATGTTCTATGTTCTTTGTAATGGTAGTGCAGGTTTTGTATAATGTAACTATAGAGCAGTGTTAATGTGTAATTGTGTGTTGTAACTGTAGTGCAGTGCTGATGCACGTTGTAACTGTAGAATGCTGTTAGTGTGTACTCAGGCTGCAAAGCAGTGTATTGTATCTCTAGAGAATTGTAAGTGTCTGTTGTGACTAGACAAGTTTTATTGTGCATTGTAACTGTAATGTGGTGTTATTGTGTATTGTAACAGTACATCAGCTTTAATCTATTATAACAGTGGAGCAGTGTTAGAGTGTATTGTGACTGTACAGCAGTACAAGTGAATCTTGTGAGGTAAGGAGGTTTATGTGGGTATTGTGATGGAAGTGTTTTGTTACTGTGTATTGTAAGTGTAATGCAGTGTTAGTTGCTTTTCTAACTGGATTGCAGTGTTAATTTTTACTTAACCGTTGAGCAGTGTTTGTTTTATAATTGCTGTAGAACGCTGTTAATGTGTATTGTTAATGATAGAGCTGTGTTATTGTATAATGTGACTTTAATGCAGTTTAACTGCCTTTGTGAATCTAGAGCACTGCCGGTGAACATTGTGACTGTAAAACAGTCATAGTGTGTACTGTTACGTAAGAGCAGTGTTAGTGTGTATTGTAAGTATAAAGCAGTGTTAGTGTGTATTCTCAATATTGTGCAGAGTTAATTTTTTTCTAACTGCAGAGTGTGTGCTGTGACTGTAGGGCAGTGTTAGTGTTTGATGTAATTGTAATGCATTGTTGGTTTGTACAGTGACTGCAGAACCCTGTTAGTGTGTATTGTAACGGTCGTGCAGGATTTGTGTAACTGTAGAGCAGTGATAGTGTGTACTGTGACTGCAGAGTGGTGGTAGTGTGTGCCTTGACTATAGAGCAGTGTTACTGTCAATAATGACTGTTGAATAGTATTAGTGTTTATTGTAACTGTACTGCTTTGTTAACATGTATTTTAACTGTAGAGCAGTGTTTGTGTATTCTTTGCCTGTAATGCATTGTTTGTGAGTGTTGTGACTGTACAGCGGCATTATTTTCCATTGTATCTGCAGAGCAGTGTTACTGTGTATTGTCACTGTTGAGCAGAGTTACTGTACGTTGTTAGTGCTGGGCAGTATTTTTGAGTGATGTCACTTTCAAGCGGTGTTAGTCCATATTGTAAATGTAATGCCATGATAGTGTGCAAAGACAGAGTAAAGCAGTGTTTGTGCATTGTAACTGTAGAGCAGTGTTAGTATGTATTGTGACTTTTGAGCAGTGTTAGTGTTTATTGTTATTGTTGTGCAGTTGTAGTGTGCTTAGGGGCAATAGAGCAGTGTTAGTATATATTGTAACTGTAGCGCAGTGTCAGTGTGTAATGTAACTGCAAAGTAGTAATAGTCTGTACTGTGACTGTAGAGCAGTGTTAGTGTGAATGGTGGCTGTAGAACAGTGTCAGTGTCTATTGTGCCTGTAGTGTGGTGTAAGTGTGCATTGTAACTGTTGAGCAGTGTTAGTGTGTATTGTGAATGTTGAGCAGTGTTAGTGTCTACAGTGAATGCACTGAAGTGTTAGTGTGTATTGTGAATATAGAGCACTATGAGCAGATATTATGACTTTGAAGTAGCATTAGGGCACATTGTAACTGTAGAGCATTGTTGCTGTGTATTGTGAATGTATAGCAGTATTAGTGTGTGTTGTAACTGTAGAGCCGTGTAAGTTTATACTGTAACTGTAGAGGAGTGTTGGCATGTATTGTGACTGAGAAGCAGTGTTATTGTGTATTGTAACTGTAGTGCACTCTAAGTGTGTATCTAGGGCAGTGCTCATGAATATTGTGACTGTAAAGTTGTCTTATGGTGTATTGTGACTCTAGAGTGGTGTTAGTATGTATTGTAAGTGTAGAGCAATGTTAGCATGTATTTTAACTGCAGAGCAATGTGACTGTATAGCAGTGTTAGTGTGTATTGTGGCCAAAGAGCAGTGTTCGAGTGTATTGTAACTGTAGGGCAGTGCCAGTGTGTAATGTGACTATAGAGCAGTGATAAGTGTGTGCTGTGACTTTAGAGCAATGTTAGTGTAATAGTGACTGTAGTGCAGTGTTAGTGTGTCTTGCGAGTGTGGAGCACTGTTAGTATCTGTTGTGACTGTAAGATGTTTTAGTGTGTATTATGAATATAAAGCTGTATTAGCATGTATTGTGACTTTGAAGTGGTGTTAGGGCTTATTGTAACTGCAGAGCCATGTTGGTGTGTATTGTGACTGCATAGCAGTGTTAGTGTGTGTTGTGACTTGAGAGCAGTTTTAGTTTTCTATTGAATCTGCTCAGCAATTTTCATCTGCTTTGCAACTGCAGTGCAATGTTAGTGCACGGTGTGACTGTAGAGCAGTGTGTGTATTGTTGTTGTAGTGAGGTGTTAGTGTGTAATGTAACTGCAGAGCAGTGTCAGTATGTATGGTGACTGTCAAGTGGCATGTTCTAACTGTAGTGCAGTGTCAGTCTGTACCTCAACTGCATAGCAGTGGTAATGTGTATTATGACTGTTGAGCAGTGTTAGTGTGTATAGGGGCAATAGTGCAGTGTTAGTATGTATTGCAACTGTAGTGCAGTGTTCGCGTGTATTTTAACTGTAGAGCAGAGTTACTGTGTTTAGTAAGTGCAAAGCGGTATTTTTGAGTGTTGTGACTTTTGAGTGGGGTTTGACTGTACTGTAAATGTAATGTAAGGCAAGGCTAGATAAATTTTGGAACAGTAAAGGAATTAAGGGTTATGGTGTGCGGGTGAGTAAGTGCAGCTGAGTTTCAAGAAGATCAGCCATGATCTTACTGAATGGCAGGGCAGGCTCAAGGGGCCAGATGGCCTACTGCTGCTCCTAGTTCTTATGCTCCTATAACCTACATAAACTACACATCCCTGAACACTAGAGGCAATTTGGTACGGCCAATCCATCTAGCCTACACATCTTCAAATTGTGGGAGGAACCCGGAGCAAACTCCATACAGACAGTTGCATGAACGTGGAATCAAACCAGGGTCCTTGGTGCTGTGAGGCAGCAGTGCTAACCACTAAGCACTGAGCCTGTATTATTGCACCTGTTGTGCAGTTTAAGTGTAAATTGTAATTGTTGAGCAGAGTTAATGTGTATGATGAGTGTTGAGCTGTTTTAGTGTCTATTGTCAGCGTACTGCTGTATTAGTGTGAATTGTGAGTATAGAGCAGTATGAGCAGGTATTTGAAGTGGCATTAGAGCACATCGTAAGTGTAGAGCACTGTTGGAGTGTGTTGCAAATGTATAGCAGTGCTAGTGTGTGTTGTAACTGTAGAGCATTGTTATTTTATATTGTAGCTGCAGTGCAATGTTATTGTAGACAATAAAATGTGAGGCTGGATGAACACAGCAGGCCCAGCAGCATCTCAGGAGCGCAAAAGCTGACATTTTGGGCCTAGACCCTTCATCAGAGAGGGGGATGGGCTGAGGGTTCCGGAATAAATAGGGAGAGAGGGGGAGGCGGACCGAAGATGGAGAGAAAAGAAGATAGGTGGAGAGGAGAGTATAGGTGGGGAGGTAGGGAGGGGATAGGTCAGTCCAGGGAAGACGGACAGGTCAAGGAGGTGGGATGAGGTTAGTAGGTAGGAGATGGAGGTGCGGCTTGGGGTGGGAGGAAGGGATGGGTGAGAGGAAGAACAGGTTAGGGAGGCAGAGACAGGTTGGACTGGTTTTGGGATGCACTGGGTGGGGGGGAAGAGCTGGGCTGGTTGTGTGGTGCAGTGGGGGGAGGGGACGAACTGGGCTGGTTTTGGGATGCGGTGGGGGAAGGGGAGATTTTGAAGCTGGTGAAGTCCACATTGATACCATTGGGCTGCAGGGTTCCCAAGCGGAATATGAGTTGCTGTTCCTGCAACCTTCGGGTGGCATCATTGTGGCACTGCAGGAGGCCCATGATGGACATGTCATCTAAAGAATGGGAGGGGGAGTGGAAATGGTTTGCGACTGGGAGGTGCAGTTGTTTACTGCGAACCGAGCGGAGGTGTTCTGCAAAGCGGTCCCCAAGCCTCCGCTTGGTTTCCCCAATGTAGAGGAAGCCACACCGGGTACAGTGGATGCAGTATACCACATTGGCAGATGTGCAGGTGAACCTCTGCTTAATGTGGAAAGTCATCTTGGGGCCTGGGATAGGGGTGAGGGAGGAGATGTGGGGGCAAGTGTAGCATTTCCTGCGGTTGCAGGGGAAGGTGCCGGGTGTGGTGGGGTTGGAGGGCAGTGTGGAGCGAACAAGGGAGTCATGGAGAGAGTGGTCTCTCCAGAAAGCAGACAGGGGTGGGGATGGAAAAATGTCTTGGGTGGTGGGTTCGGATTGTAGATGGCGGAAGTGTCTTAGGATGATGCGTTGTACCCGGAGGTTGGTGGGGTGGTGTGTGAGAACGAGGGGGATCCTCTTTGGGCGGTTGTGGCGGGGGCGGGGTGTGAGGGATGTGTTGCGGGAAATGCGGGAGATGCGGTCAAGGGCGTTCTCAACCACTGTGGGGGGAAAGTTGCGGTCCTTGAAGAACTTGGACATCTGGGATGTGCGGGAGTGGAATGCCTCATCGTGGGAGCAGATGCGGCGGAGTCAGAGGAATTGGGAATAGGGGATGGAATTTTTGCAGGAGGGTGGGTGGGAGGAGGTGTATTCTAGGTAGCTGTGGGAGTTGGTGGGCTTGAAATGGACATCAGTTACAAGCTGGTTGTTATTGTGTCATTGTGTTTTGTTATTGTTATTGTGTTTTGTTATTGTTATTGTGTTTTCTAACTTTATTGCACTGTGAGTGTGTCATGCAACTGCAGAGCAGTGCTAGGGAACATTGTGACTGTTGAGCAGTCTTATGGTATATTGTGACTATAGAGCAGTGCTAATGTGGACTGAAAGTGTAAAACCGTGCTAGCATGTATTTTAACTGTAGAGCAACGTGACTGTGTAACAGTGTTAGTGTGTATTGTACCTGTAGTGCAGTGTCAGTGTGTAATGTAACTGTAGAACAGTTCTAGTGTGTACAGTGACTGTAGAGCAGTTTTAGAGTGAATGGTGACTGTAAACAGTGTTAGATTTTATTGTGACTGCAGTGCAGTATAGTGTGCTTTGCAAGTGTCGAACAGCATTAGTCCATTGTGACGGTAATGCAGTTTAGTGTGCATTATGAGTATTGAGCTATATTAGCACATATTGTGACTTTGAAACAGTGTTAGGGCGTATTACAACTGTAGAGCAGTGGTGGTATGTATTGTGACTGTAAAGCAGAGTCAGTTTTTACTGAATCTGTAGAACAGTGTTAGTCTGTATTGTAACTGCAGCGCAATGTTACTGCATGTTGTGACAGCAGACCAGTGTGAGTGTGTATTGTTTTTGTAGTGCAGTGTTAGTGTATATTGCAACTGCAGTGCAGTGTTAGCGTGTAATGTAAAGACAAGCAGAGTAATTGTTTATTGTAACTGTAGTACAGTGTTTGTGTGCATTGTAACTATAGAGCAGTGTTCTTATGTACTATGACTGTAAAGCAGTGTTATTGTCTATTGTAAGTGTAAAGCAACATTAGAGAGCATTCTAACTATAGTGCATTGTTGGTCTGTATTGTAACTGTAGAGAAGAATTAGTGTGTAGTGTGACTGTACAGCAGTGCAAATGACACTGTGACGGTAAAGAAGTCTTAGTGTGTATTGTGACAGAAGAGCAGTCTTAGTGTGTATTGTAAGTGCAAAGTAGCGTTAAACAAAGAACAAAGAAAATTACAGCACAGGAACAGGCCTTTCGGCCCTCCAAGGCTGCGCCGATCGAGATCCTCTGTCTAACCTGCCATCTATTTTCTAATGGTCTGTGCCCATTTGCTCCCTGCACATCCATGTACCTATCCAAATATATCTTAAAAGACTCTAACGTGTCTGCGTCTACCACCTCCGCTGGAAACGCATTCCAGGCACCCATCACCCTCTGCGTAAAGAACTTTCCACGCATATCTCCCTTAAACTTTCCTCCTCTCACTTTGAACTCATGACCCCTAGTAATTGAATCCCCCACTCTGGGAAAAAGCTTCTTGCTATCCACCCTGTCTATATCCCTCATGATTCTGTAGACCTCAATCGGGTCCCCCCTCAATCTCCGTCTTTCTAATGAAAATAATCCTAATCTACTCAACTAATCCTAATCTAACTCTACTGCAGTAACCGCTGAACATTCATAGTGTGCATTGTGACAGTAAAGCATCGTTAGTGTGTATTGTAATTGTAGTGCAGTGTTAACGTGTATCGTGACTGTAGAAGACTGTTTGTGTGTATTGTAATGATAGAGCAGTGCTATTGTAAATTGTGACTGTAAAGCAATGTTAGTGTCTTTTGTGACTCTAGAGCAATGGTAGTGTGTATTGTCAGTGTAGATCAAAAATCAATGACACCAGCTTATAGTCCAACAGGTTTATTTGTAAAGATAAGCTTTCAGAGTCACGCTTCTTCTTCAGGTGTACACCATAGTCTAACACTGTAGTTTAGTGTTAATGTATATTCTGAATGTAGAGCCACATTAGTGTACATTCTAACCATAGAGCTGTGTATTTTAACTGCACAGCTGTGGTACTGTTTACTGTAAGTGCAGAGCCATATTTGTGTGTTGTGACTGCTGAGCAGTGTCGTGAATATTGTAGCTCTACTGCAGTGTTACTCTGTATTGTAACAAGAAACCAGTATTATCATGCATTGTGACTATGAAGCGGAGTTAGGGTGTATTGTAACTGTAGAGCAGTGTTGGTGTGTGTTATTACTATATAACATTGTTAGTGTATCTTGTGACTTTAGTGCAGTGTTTGTGTGCATTGTGACTGTAGTACAGCGTTAGTATGCATTGTAAGTGTAAGGCAATGTTAGTGTGTTTTTTAACGCTAGTGCAGATCTATTATGTATTGTAACTGAAGAAAAGTGCACATTATGACTGTAGAGTAGGACTTGTGTGTAATGTGACTGCAGAGCTGTGATCATTTGTATTCTGACTATAGTGCAGTGTTTGTGTGAATAATGACTGTCAAGCAGTGTTGGTGTGTATTGTAACTGTCGAGAAATGTTAGTGTGCATTGTGAGTATAGAATATTGTTAGTGTCTATTTTGACTGTAGTGCAATGTTAATGTACATTGTGACCATTTCTGAAGATGGGTCTAGGCCCGAAACATTCTTGCTCCTCTGATGCTGCTTGGCCTGCTGTGTTCATCCAGCTCTACACCTTGTTATCTCTTAATTTGTATTGTGACTACAGAACAGTGTTAGTGCTACTAAGTGTAAAGGAGAGTTAGCATGTTACTAACTGAAATGCAGTGTTAGTGTGTATTGTAACTATGGAGCAGTGTCAGTGTGTAACTGGAATGCAGTGTGAGAGTGTATTGCGACTCTATGCAGGTTTAGAGTGTGTGGTGACTGTAGAGCAGTGTTTGTGTCTATTCTCATTGTAGTGCAGTTTTAGTGTGTTATGTGATTATGGAGCAACATTGGTGTGTATTGTGACTGTAGAGCAGTTTCGTATGGGTTGTAATTGTAGAGTAGTGGCAGTGTGTATTGTGGCTGTAGGGCACTGTTAGTGTCTATTGTAACTATGGTACAGTGCTTGTGCATAATGTAGCTGTAGAGCAGTGATAATGTAACTGTAGAGCAGTGATAATGTAACCTCTGACTATAGAGTAGTGTTTGTATGAATAGTGACTGTCAAACAGTGTTCGTGTGTATTGTGAGTGTAGAGCAGTGTTAGTGTCTACTTTGACTGTAGTGCAGTGTTAATGCACATTGTGACTATTGAGTATTGTTAATGTGTATTATAAGAATGAAGTCATAGAAAAGTGGTGAATATTGTGATTGTAAACCAGTCTTAATTTGTATTGTGACTGCAGAGAAGCAATAATGTGTATTGTAAGAATAAAGCAGAGTTAGCGTGTTACTAACTGAATGCAGTGTTAGTGTGTATTCTAACTATGGAGCAGTGTAGTGTGTATTGTAACTGCAAGGCAGTGTGAGAGTGTATTGAGACTCCAATACCGTGCAGTGTTTGTGACTATTCTCATTCCAGTGCAGTGTTAGTGTGTTTTGTGATTATGGGGCAATGTTAGTGTGTATTGTGACTGTAGAGTAGTGTTCATATGGGTTGTAACTGCAGAGCAGTGGCAGTGTTCATTGTGGCTGGAGGGCACTGTTTGTGTGTATTGTCACAGAAGAGCAGTGTTAGTGTTTACTGTAACTGTCAATCAGTATTTATGTGTATTGGAAATGTAGAACAGTGTTAGCGTGCATCACAACTTTGGTGTAGTTCTTGTTTCTGTGTACAGTCTATTAGAGCTCCGACTGTTTTAATAACGTAATAGGAAAATTGCCTTAAGGTGAGCAATGTACTGTCAACCAAATCTTATAAATCTGTGTTCAGTTTGAATTACTGAACATGACCAAAGACAAACATTATGCATCCGTTCTCTCCAGTTTCATTGGATCTAGTATTTCTACTCTCTTATACCCAGTTACAGGAACTTCACCCTTCCTTTGTGACAGCAACAATGAGGTATTCTCTCAGCATCTGAATCATGCTCTTTGCCGTGTCATGATTTCTTTCTCTCATTCCTAATAAGCTTTACATTTTAAAAAATTGTCCTTTTAACTTTTCACAAAGATTGTTGAGTGCCTGTTAGAGTTTCCTGGATTTTTTTTGTGCGCTATCTTAATTCTGCCCTCTTTCTACCTACCCTGCACTCTCACATACTGTCTGTTTTTCCATTCTTTTCTGTCCCTTTGTTATAACTTGTTCGGTTTCATTTTAATCTCTTCTCTTTTTTACTCAGGAAACTCTAGCTTTCTTTCTTACGGAATTATGTTTGCTTTATACACTGGGATTAATTGTCTTGAAGCCTTGTCATTGCCCAAGGGCTGTTTCCTTGGCCCAGTTAAATCACCTTTTAAACCTGCCATTCCTCACTGGAAGGAGCGTTGGAAATCAAACCCCATTATTCCTGGAAATATCATTAAACGTTAAAGATTTTCTAAGTTTGTAAAATTCCCCAATGTACCTGTATTTTAGACACAGGTTGATAGAAAACAGACCAGGTCTCTGGAGTTAACAAGAATTACTGTTTCTTACTAGGGTGCAGGGATTTACCAGGTTGCTAACGGGACTGGAGGGCAGGTCTTATAAGGAAAGGCTGAGGGAGCTAAGGCTTTTCTCATTGGACCAAAGAAGGATGAGAGGTGATTTGACAGAAGTGTACAAAATGATGAAAGGCATAGATAGAGTGGATAGCCAGAGACTTTTTCCCAGGGCAGGAATCGCTATGACGGGGGGCATCATTTTAAGGTGATTGGAGGAAGGTCTGGGGGGTTTGGCAGAGGTAAGTTCTTCACACAGAGAGTGGTGGGTGCATGGAATGCACTGCCAGCAGTGGTAGTGGAGTCAGATACTTTAGGGAAATTTAAGTGACTCTTGGATAGGCACATGGATGCTAATAAAATGTGAGGTATGCAGGGTAGTTTGATCTTAGAGTAGGATAATAGGTTGACACAATATCGTGGGCCAAAGGGCCTGTGCCGTGCTGTATTGTTCTATGTTCTATGTTACAATAAAATAGGCTCTTGTCACTGATGAACAATTATGAACTGTAACTCTACTTGTTAAAGTTCCAACTCTAATGCTCCAAACTGCCCCACTACACACACACATATACAGACAGAGGGGAAAAAAGTGTGCTCTGGTTTGGGGTAAGACTGGGAAAGCAATTAGACCGCGAGAAATATGAACTGGATAGGCCATTCAGCCCTTCGAACATTCTCTGCTGCTCAGAATAATCATAGATAACCTGACACTCCTCACATCCCCTTTCCTGCCTTTCCCTTGTAACTCTTGATTCCCCTGCAGTTCAAGAATCTATTCGTCTCAGCCTTAAATGTAGAGAAGGAGTCTGCCTACACTGGCTCTCTGTGGCAGGGAGTTCCAAAAACTCACAAACTTCTGAGAGAAGAAATTCCTCCTCATCTCCATCCGAAATTCACACCCCTTTAATCTGAGATTATGCATTCTGGTCCCAGACTCTCCTATGAATAGAAAAGAACAGTAATTTGTGACCACTTACATTTTTACAAAAACACACTGAAAATTGCTTACATCACCACACTCCACCACCTATATTAATAACAGAAATCATATATTTAAAATAACTAAGACAAAGTCCATCTTTGTTCAATTCACAGCTCATGGGTTCCCAAGGTCAAGGAAAAAACGTAAGCACATTCTCCACTGCTGCAGAATGCTGACACCAAATCTCGGGCCATTGGAATCCCAGACCGGACCACCATGCCACCGCAAAAGTCATGGGAAACATCCTCTCAACATTTACCATGTAAAGTCCCTGAAAAATCTGGTATGTTTCAGTGAAATCACTTCTCAGTGAGACTACTTCCCATTCTTTTAAATTTCGATGAGCAGAGTCCCAACCTGTTTAACCTTTGACCATAAGACAATCACTCCAAACCAGGGATCATTCTGGTGAACCTTGTCTGAACTGTCTCCAATGAAAAAACAAATAATTTTAGTGATCTCTGTTCACAGGGTTTACTGAGATACTTCCTGTGCTGATCAGAGTGTTGCTTCATGATCTTTCTTCTCCAGATGCTTCCGCTGAAATGTAGGAGGCACAGGGTGGATGCTTTACACTGATAAATGTTTCTGATTTAACTGAAAGTTCTGAAGAGAAAGTAAACTGGTTTTCTTCAGGCTTGAAGTGTGTGTTTTTTTAAATGAATGGAAAAGAGAGAGTCGCTGAGTTGGCAGAGATCTGATGGCTTCTCACTGCTGTATTCACAGCCCCAAACTACTTGGGAACCAATTAGGTTGGGGTCTAATTGAAGAAATGTTAGGCAATGGAAGGCAGACATTCAGCCCAACGTACCTGTTGTGGCTCTTCAAATCAGCATCACTATCCAGTGCCAACCCCCTGCCTTTGACCCATAACCTTGCACACTGTTTTTATGCAAATCATCATTCACTGCCTTCTGAAAGTCTCAACTGAACCTGTCTCCACCGCTTTTCCAAGCAGTGCATTCCACACCCTTGCTGATTGAAAAGAACATTTCTTCCTCTCACCCTTGCTTCTTTCTCAGATCCTTTTAAACCTGTGACCTTTCATTCTTGTTCATTTTACAAGTGGGGAGGATTTCTGCCTATTCACTCTGTCTAACGGTATCTCACTTGGGTGGTTGTGGTCAGTCAGTTCCCTTCTGAGCCTCCAACCAACCCAGTAGTCAAAGCACAGCATCCCCATAATTCACCCAGCAACACTCCCTACTCTTTAGGACTGACACACTGCACCTCACCCAGGCATATCCCAACGATGGCAGACTCACAACCTACCACCTGATGCTTTCATACACTGCCAGCTGTTCAACCTTGGCAGGCATATCACCCAAACACACAGCAACACTATCTCTGCCCTTTGGAATCCTCCTGCCACCATAAAGATATACAAAATAGAAAGAAGAACCAAAAGATCAAGGAACACATCTCCTGATCCCAATGGAAGTGATAATTCCCAGCTTCATGGATTCTACAACTGGGTCCAAGACATGCAGTGTCATTGAGAATATTGAGGATGACACTCATCAACTACAGATCTCTGACTTCCCATCAATCCTCTTCCCTCACCCAAACCTCCCCTCTGGTTTCCCGCTTTTTTTTAACTTTATTCATTCAGGTTTGGGGGTGTTGCTGGCCAGGCAGCGTTTATTACCCATCCCTAATTGCCCAGAGAACAGTTCAGAGTCAACCACATTACTGTGGGCCTGAGTCACATGTAGGCCAGACCACATAAGGATGGCGGTTTCCCCCCCTAAAGGACATTAGTGAACCACCTCATATTCTGCCTGGGAAACTGACAACCTAATGGTCTCAATTTGGACTTTACAAGCTTCAAAATCTCCCCACCCCCGACCTCATCCCAAGACCAACACTCCCTCTCGTCCTCTCCTCCTTGACCTGTCCATCTTTTCTCCCACCTATCCGCCTCTCACACCTCACTGACCAATCCCCACCCAACTCCCTATCTACACTCACCTTTACTGGCTTCACCTCCGTCTCCTTGACCTGTCCGTCTTCTCTCCACCTTATCTACTCCACTGTCCACCTTCTATCATCGCGTCCCCCAACTCTCTGTTTATTTCGGAGCCCCCATTTCTGAAGATGGGCCCAGACCTGAATCGTCAACTTGCCCGCTTCTCTGATGCTGCCTGGCCTCCTGTGTTCATCCTGCTCTACACCTTGTTATATCAGTGGGCCAGATGAGTTCTTCCTGGCAATCAATAGTGGATTGACAGTCATCATTAGACTCTTAATTCCAGATATTTTTATTGAATTCAAGTTCCACCATCCGCTGTGACAGGATTCGAACCCGGGTCCATGGAACATTATCGGCTTCTCAGGGTTAACAGTCCAGTGATAATCCTACTAGACCATTGCCCTGTACCAGAGCGTACCAGAGGAGAGAACAGAGGAGGTACCAAGGGAGAGAACAGCAGTCCAGCATGCTCACTAGCATTCTGCTACCAGCTCAGGTATACACACTGCCCACTGGGCATCGGTCAATGACCTGGCATGAGATGGCTTCAGTCAGGCCAGAATGTGGATGGGTAAAGAGTGGTTTGTGTAGCGTGCCATCAGCCAGGAGGGCAAAGTCTACCAAAGTGGGCAGCACCCTCTGGGCCAGGGTTTGTTGTTCATCCCAATTGCTCTTGAGCTACTTGGCCACTGCAGAGGCCAGATGCAACTACCCTTGCTGTGTGCCCCATAGTCACAGGCCCCAGTACCATGTAAACAAATGTGAAATGTGACAATGCTGTGTCTTTACGAAACTATTTTGTCCTGGAATGTTTTTGAAGAGAGGTTGTAAGGCAGAAGTGCCAAGTAGTCCATCAAAAACCACTAGTGTAAACAGCTTGTGAGACCTTGGGATTTTCTTAAAAATTGGAATTATATAAGCAGCCTGAACTGGTAGGGTCAAAATTGCACAGGCCAGGACTTTTAGTTTTTAGCTTTTAGATTTGGCAGTTGCTGTTGTGGGCTTGAAGAACAGGAGAGTTGTTCGATGAGTGGCGTTACGTCTAGAACACAGGACTTTACATTTGACTTAAAAAACAAAAAACGTTAGGGTGTAAGTTAGTTTCTTAGAATATTTTGAGGGGCTCTGGTCTGGTCTATAACATAAGCTAATTAGATAAATCTGTTAAATCTGGTTCTTGTTGCCAAGCGCAGGCCATTTAGCATCGCAGCAAGGCCTAAAGTGCTCAATTACAACATTTAAAAGACATTCAGGCAGGCACTTGGATGAAAAAGGTTTAGAAACGTATGAGCCAAATGCAGGCGAAAAGGACGAGTTTAGTTTAGAAAATCGGCTCAGTATGGACGAGTAGGCCCAAAAGGCCTGTTTCTGAGCTGTATGATTGTGGCTATTGTTACAGTACAGAGGTGGTTAACCTTTTAGTCCACACAATCCACGGGACAGGAGTTTGAAACATCTGTAATTTAGGTCCCTAGCCCTGTAAATGACAGCTCACTGTGCAGAGGAATACCTTGTTGTTTGTAGAGGGAGTTGGGGATCTGGTATCTGGCATGGCACAGTCACAGTGATGAGTCCAGGTGTCACACCACCAGGGTTTTGTCTGACAGCCACGCTCAGAGGATTGCCTTATGGGCAGAGATTGAAAGATGATGTCTCTGTTCCCTAAATGGAGAGAAACAGGAGGCTGAGTCTTATGAGAATGGTGTAGTTGGAGACAGATGCCAAAAGGAAATTGATTTAGATCAAAGGAAATTAACTTCATAAGGAGAGGGAGAGGGCTGAGGAACAGTATGGCTGGATTACTCTGTGGAGAATAAGGATTTGCTCAATGGCCTGAATGCCTTCTTTCTGTACTATACTGACTCACTAATTCTATCCCATTGGCACTGTTACTGGGCAAATCAGACCCTAGATTGAAATCTGGCTTGAAATTATTACCGAAGTGGTCTTGCACAGCAAGACAAGTAGGCAAATGCTCCAGATTTGGTTTTAACTATGAAATGGAAGTTTATTAGCTGAAGAAAATAAGATCAAATAATTGAAGAATTGGTTGCAGTTGGGATTTATTGTGTGCAGTTTTAATCTCCTTATCTGAGGAAGGGTGTTCCAAGTTTGGAAGGAAGTAAAGATTTACCAGACTTACTTGTGAGAGGGCAGGTTTGATATATGAAGACAAACTGGATTGGTTAGTAATATATTCACTGGAGTTTAAAAGAATGAGGAGTAATAAAATTCTAACAAGACTAGAAAGGGTAAATGCAGGAAAGAGGTTCCTGATGACTGGGGACACCAGAACTAGGAGTTACTGTCTATAGATAATGGGTAGGCCATTTAGGAGTAAGATGAGGAGAAATTACTTCACACAGCGAGTAGTGAGTCTGTACAATTCTCCAATACAAAGAGCAGTTGAGGTCAAAAAGTCAAAAGGAGCTTGATACAGTTCCTAGGGCTAAAGGGATCAAAGGGTTTGGGGAAAATGTGAGAAAGGAAACTGAGTTGGATGATCAGCAATGATCATATTGGATCACAGAACAGGCTCGAAGGGATAAATAAATGGTCTACTCCTGTTCATATTTTCTATACTTCTAAAATAAATCACACAGTTTACATGTAATACAATTTGGAAACACAGAGTAAAAACTTAGTCATCAAACATGAGGGAAAACTCCCTTCTCTATCACATCTGCCAGTTGGCTTAACTGTTGTTTTCAATTCCTGATCTTCAGAGTTTGATAGTCTCTTCAATGAGTATTCACACAACTGAGCTTAAACTTTCCCAGCTAACCAAATACTTCTGGTCTTGAACTTTCAAACTAAATCCTTGCACTTAAGTAACCTAGTCTTAAACTTTTTAAACAAACTCCCTTCTCTAGGAAAAATTGCTTCATACATCCATGTTCAACTAGGACATCTCCAAACATAAAACAAAATCTTTCCAAGCTATAGTTGTTGTCCTGAGAAAAAAGATCACACCCTGATCCTTCTAACTGAAAGCAGTCTAATGTTTAATGTTTTCCATTTAATTCCATGACAATATTTGCTCTGTCAACTTCCCAATGCAAACAAAGTCATATTACCACTCAAGGAAGTTTCTTTCTCCTACTTGAGAAAACATAAAACTGCAAAATAAATCCAAGACGTATTTTTCTCTATTAAATGTTTACAAACGGTGGTTATTGGGTATCTAGGAAATCAGTAAGATAGTTGGAAACATTCTTTTTAGTTTCTTTTGTTAGAGATTTTTTACATGGGTTACAATAATAGCAAAGAGGTATTAGAATCAGAATAGGATAGGACAGAAGAGCCCCTTCAGCCCATCAAGTCTGTACCACCAAAGCTACATTAAATCGACACTAGTCCCACCTTCTTACATAAGGTCTGTAGCCTCAAATGTTATGACATTTCAAGTCCTCATCCAAGTACTTTTAAACGTTGAAGTTTCCCAGCTCACCCACCTCCTAGGCAGTGCATTCCAGACCCCCACAACCCTTTGGATGAGAACATTTTCCTCAAATCCGCACTGAACCTCCTGTTTTTCAATCAAAGGGACCAGCTGCTTTAGATTAGATTAGATTAGATTCCCTACAGTGTGGAAACAGGCCCTTCGGCCCAACAAGTCCACACCGCCCTATGGAGCATCCCACCAGACCACTCCCCCTATAACCCACACACCCCTGAACACTATGGGCAATTTAGCCTGGCCAATCCACCTAGCCTCCAAAGCTTTGGACTGTGGGAGGAAACCGGAGCACCCAGAGGAAACCCACGCAGACACGGGGAGAATGTGCAAACTCCGCACAGGCAGTTACCCGAGGCTGGAATTGAGCCCAGGTCCCTGGCGCTGTGAGGCTGCAGTGCTAACCTCTGAGCCACTGTGCCGCCCATGCTGTTTCCTATTCACCCCACCTTTGCCCCTCAAAATCTTACACACTTCCATCAAGTCAACACCTCGAACGATTTACCAGGATGTTGCCTGAAATGAGGGGAAGCTCTTACAAGGAAGCTAGGGTTTTTCTCTTTAGAACAATGAAGGATGAGAGGTGACTTAACAGAGGTGTACAAAATGATCAGAGGTATAGATAGAGTAGACAGCCAGAGACATTTTCCTAGGGTGGAGGTAGCTATTGTGAGGGGGCATAGTTTTAAAGTGAGTGGAGGTAGATATAGGGGAGATGTCAGAGGTAGGTTCTTTACTCAGAGAGTGGTCGGAGCGTGGAATACATTGCCGGAGAGGGTAGTGGAGTTGGCATCATTAGGGGCATTTAAGTGGCTATTAGATAGGCATATGGATGATAGTAGATAGACCTTAGGTTTGGGGTAAAAGTTTGGCACAACATCGTGGGCCAAAGAGCTTGTATGGTGCTGACTGTTCTATGTTCTATGTTCTCTGCTCCAAAGATAACAGCTCATTTGACCTCAGAGATTATGGGAACTGCTGATGCTGGAGTCAGAGATAACACAGTGTGGAGCTGGAGGAACACAGCAGGCCAAGCAGCATCTTAGGAGCACAAAAGCTGACGTTTAGGGCCATGACCCTTCTTCAGAAACGTCAGCTTTCCTGCTCCTCTGATGCTGCCTGGCCTGCTGTGTTCCTCCAGTTCCACACTGTGTTAACACCCTGGTGCATTTCCTCTGCATCCTCTCCAGTGCAATCACATATTACCCATGGGGAACTGGTCTAGCACTTGTGATGTCAATATAGACATGGCTGTGAGCCAAGTGCTGGAAGATGTGATGAGAATAGTTAGATGGTTGCTTTGGACTGTTGCAGACCTAATAGGCTGAAGGACCTTTATCTGTGCTCCAGATCTCTATATGATTCTATATCTGCACACAGTACATCAGCTGTGGCCTAACCAAAGTCCTAGAGAGCTCCAACATGCCCTCCCTATTCTTATAATCTATGCCTTGACTGATAAAGCCAAGTGTCTTTCTTAACCATCCTATTAATCTATCCTGACACCTTCAGGGATCTGTGTACAAGTACCCCAAAATTCCTCTGTTTCTTTGAGTTTCCTAGTGTCCTGCCATTCATTGAGTATTGCCTTGACTTGTTCCTTCTTCCAAAGTGCCTCACCTCACACTTGAATTCCATCTGCCACTGATCTGCCCACCTGACTAATCTGTTTTTATCCTCCTGTAATCTAAGATTTTCTTCCTCACTGTGAGCCATCTGGCCAATCTTTGAGTCATCAGCCAACTTACTTATCATTCACGCCCACCACATTCTCATCATTTATATTTGAATGTCACAAACAATGAGAGACCCAGCACTGATATCTGTGGAACACTGGATACCGGCCTCCAGACACAAAAACAGCCTTCCACTATCTTTTCTGATGAAGGGTCTAGGCCCGAAACGTCAGCTTTTGTGCTCCCAAGATGCTGCTTGGCCTGCTGTGTTCATCCAGCTCCACACTTTGTTATCTCTTCCACTATCTCTCTCTGTCTCCTGCACTGTGCCATTCCATCTTGCCAAATCACCCTGGATCCTAAGAGCTTTTACCTTCTTTATCAACCTCCTATTAGGACATTTCCAACGGCCTTCCTGAAATCTATATCAACTATGTCAACTGTATTACCCTGATCCAAACACTTGCCCTCCTTTTTGAAAAATTCCAGCAAATCTGTTATGCATGACAAAGCCATGCTGACCACCCCTGATCAAACCTGGCTTATCCAAATGGAGATTAATTCTCTCCTTCAGTATCTTCTCTATTTGCACCCCTACCATTGGTGCGAGACTTATTGGTCTGCAATCCCCTGGGACATCTCTACCACCCTTCTTTAAAAGTGGGAACACGTTTGCTGTCCTCCAGTCTTTGGACAGTTCCACCGAGGACAGGGAGGAATTAAAAATTTGGGTCAGGGACTGTGATATCCCCCCTCATCTCCCATTGCAGTCTGTGATACAACGCATCTGGATCTGAGGATTTATCCAATTTTAAACCTACCAAAGCCTCTGATATCACCACACTCCCTATATCAAACTGCTCAAGAACCTTAGAGCCCATCACCTCCTCAAATTCTAAACCTGCATTCCTCTTGTCCTGAGTAAAGACAGTTGTGAAGTTTTGCTAATCAATGCCCTCCTGCTTCATACACCGATTGTCATCTCGGTTCCTCATTGGCCCTATTATTTCCCTGGCTAATTCTCTTTCCCTTGATATATTTGTAGAACATCTCGGGGTTCTCCTTAATCTGGCCCAGCAGCACTTGATTGGAGACCTTTACTTTCCATGACCTTCAAATCCATGTTTCTTAATCACTTCACAGGTTCTGCCTGATACTGCAATTTTGATGCAACAGGAATAACAACAGGGATTCTCAGTGTTCCTGCAAAACAAATAACACACCACACATGAGTAATATCCTAGATACAAGTAACATCCCAGACACAAGTAATACCCCAGACACAAGTAACGTCTCAGGCATAAGTAACATCTCAGGCATAAGTAACATCCGAGAAGCAGTGAGAAATCAGGAAATAGAGGGAATGTTGCTGGGTGAGTGATGGGGATATTGTACACTGAGCAATGGGTCATTTGGTGATGTGGGGGCTCAGAAGGGCACACACTGACCACAGCCACCCACCATTACCAGATCTATACTCTGTCAGTTCACCTTCCCAACCACCAGCCCCATATCCTCTCTGAGAGTGAGAGTAGTCCTTGCAGGTCCCCTTGTTACCTCCTACTTATATCCTGCCACATCCACACTAATTCCTCTAGCATTGTATTGTCACCCCTGCCTCTTCCTTCCATCTTGGAATCCACTTCTACAAGTTAAATTCCAGCATCAGTATCCTGTGAGATACCCCCCTCCAAGAAAGATCAAATCTGGCCCCAAGTGGGTTTTGATATTTTCTGCAGTGCTGCATTTCTTTTACAGTCCAATAGCCAACAGAGTTCAGATTCAAGTTAATTTTCTGATGTAACATTTGTACACCCTGGAGGATATTTCCATACCTAATTCACAACCCAGGGAATTTAAACAGGGCTCAATTTTAGCTGAGAATGACCAAAATTGCATGAATTCTCAAATTAACATATCTGAATTTGGAGTTGTTAATTAACCAAATACAAATTTACAACAGCGCATGCTTTTATTCTGTGGGAATGTATAATTCAATCACTGTTTTACTCTTGGTTAATGGTTTAAGAAAAACAAGGTTCCTGTAACTCAGTTCATGCTGGTCTCTTCTCTACACACTGCTAATTCAGGTCTCAGCTTGTAGTTTAGTTCAGAAAGACAGCCTGTACCTTAGGTTTAGTTATAAAGAGAATACACATTGTTCTGTTAAGTGTTTAAATAAAAGGTGAGGCCCTAATAAAGCAATTCAGTTGTCATGAACTGGTCAGATTCACCCCTGATACAATCAAGAACTGAAGCGTGAGGTTGAGAGTTGACCTGCTCGTGTGAATGAGATCAACAGTAAACATGAATAATTGGGCAAATATTTATCATAAAAACATCGATTTAAAAGTCAAAACTCATTAAAAACCTGGCCCTTTAAACAGGATTCAAATCAGGCCAAGAATTTTGAGTGTTAGATTCCAGTCTGGCAGGTGAAGGTGGAGTTGGAGGAGGCTCAGACTTGAGCAATGGTCTCAGCTTGGTTAAGGCTTTGGCAGCCTGTATGGGCACAGCTGGAGGCTGGATTCTGGATGTGTGAACTTATAGTGGCTCCATGGTACAGGAGGCTATTCAAAGTGGAGGAGGAGGAGCAAATAAATGAGGATGCAGCTCTCCGTGACAGTGTAGTGAGGGGAATTGATACTGATTCCTGCAACAAACAGAGGGAGTCCTGATGCCTTTAACATTGTAGTTAACATTTTGAAAAAATGGGAAACGAGGAAAATGAGGCAGGTAAGCTTTGTTAATTAAGGATGCCATTAGTCTGGTAATGAGAGATGGCTTTGGCTCAAAAGAGGATGATGTAAAAACAGTTTGAGCAGGACAGCAAATAGGCAAGAAAAGAGGTTATTTGTGGGAGTAGCTTACGCACTATTCACTTTACACGCATTGGATTACGCTGTAGGACATAGAATGGAAGAAGTAATAAATAAGTGAGAAATGTACCTCATTAACCATGGACAACTTCATGCTTCATGTATATTGAGAAATAGGTTGGCAATAGGAGCCTGGAAAATGAGCTTTATATAGTCTCTTCAAGACAATTTTTTACAGTAGTACATTCTAGAGCCAAACAGCAAGCAGGCTGTTCCTGGCCTAGCAATAAGCAATGAGTTAGGAATTATCAATAACTTGATAGTAAAGGACCTTCTAGATAACAGAAGTGATAACATGATCATATTCAGTTTGAAGGGAAAGAACTTGGATCTAAGACTAGTATTTTAAATTGGAATAGAGTCATACAGCTGTACAGCATAGACACAGACCCTTCGGCCCAACTTGTCCATGCTGACCAGATATCCTAAATTAATCTAGCCCCATTTGCCAGCATTTGGCCCAAATCCCTCTACAACCTTTCTATTCATATACCCATTGAGATGCCTTTTAAATGTTGTAATTGTACCAGCCTCCAGCACTTCCTCTGGGAGCTCATTTCATACACGCACCACCCTTTACTTGAAAAAGTTGCCCCTCAGGTTACTTTTAATCTTTCCCCTCATACTTCTAACTTATAGCTTCTAGCTTTGGGCTCCCCTACCCGGAGAAAAATACCTTGTCTGATCATCCTTTTCCATGCCACTCATGATTTTATAAATCTCTGTATGTTCTCTGACACTCCAGGGAAAATAGCCCCAGCCAATTCAATCTCTCCCTTTAGCTCAAACTCACCAACACCAGCAATGTCCTTGTAAATTATTTTCTGAATCCTTTCAACTTTATAAACCTCCTTCCTATAGCAGGGAGATTAGGGTTGAACGCAATATTCCAAAGTGGCCAAACCAATGTCCTCTTCAGCAGCAGCATGACTTTCCAACTTCTACACTGAATGCACTGACTAATAAAGGCAAGCGTACAAACACCCTCTTCATTACCTTGTCTACTTGTGACTCCACTTTCAAGGAATGATGAACTTGCGCTTAAAGGTCTCTTTGTTCTCCCCAGGGCTCCACCATTAAGTCTATAAGTCCTGCTCTGATTTGCCTTTCCAAAATTTTTGTAAATTAAACTCCCTCTGCCACCCCTTGGCCCATTGGGGTGAAAATTTGTAATTTAGATTCTCATTAACTTTCTCCTCTCCCTCCTGAAGGAATTGATATTTTGCATTGAGAAAAAGTGGATGGAATTTAATCCATAGAACATGACAGCGCAGTACAGGCCCTTCGGCCCTCGAAGTTGTACCGACCTGTAAAACCAAACTGAAGCCCATTTAACCTAACATTATTATCCATACGTTTATCCAATGACCATTTAAATGCCCTTGAACTTGGCGAGTCTACTACTGTTGCAGGCAGGGCATTCCACGTCCTTACTACTCTCTGAGTAAAGAATCTACCTCTGACATCTATCCTATAACTATCACCCCTCAATTTAAAGCTATGCCCCCTCGTGCCAGCCATCTCCATCCGAGGAAAAAGGCTCTCACTGTCCACCCTATCTAATCCTCTGATCATCTTGTATGTCCCTACTGGGCCACCTCTTAAACTTCTTCTCTCTAATGAAAACAGCCTCAAGTCCAAGAATATTAAGCAACTGCATTGGAATCAGGTTGATGTAGAATATGCATCCACATACAATAATTTGTACCTATACAGAGCTTTTAAAATGTAGTCACAATAAAACAAAGCAAAAGATGATAGTGGGTAACCAAAGAGGTGGAGTTTTAGGTACAGTGAAGTTAACAAAGGAAAGGGAAATAGAGTTGCAAAGGGCATCGGAAGAAAATTCTAGAATGTGATGCATTGCATTTTAATAGAACTAACAGGCACAGGACTAATACAGAGATAACAAGGTGTAGAGCTGGATGAACACAGCAGGCCAAGCAGCATCAGAGGAGCAGGAAGGCTGATGTTTTGGGCCTGGACACTTATTCAGAAATGGGGGAGGGGAAGACGATTCTGAAATAAATAGGGAGAGAGGGGGAGGCGGATAGAAGATGGTGAGAGGAGAAGATAGGTGGAGAGGAGACAGACAGGTCAAAGAGGCGGGAGTGGATCCAGTAAAGATGAGTGCAGGTGGGGAGTTGGGGAGGAGATAGATCAGTCCATGGAGGATGGACAGGTCAAAGAGCTGGGATGAGGCTAGTAGGTAGGAGATGGGGCTGGGGCTTGAGGTGGGAGGAGGCGATAGGTGGGAGGAAGGACAGGTTAGGGAGGTGGGGACAAGCTGGGCTGGTTTTGGGATAAAATAGAGGGAGGGAAGATTTTGAAGCTTGTGAAATCCACATTGTGAAGCCCAATGGTATCAATGTGACCTTCCGTCCTGCCTGGATTGACCTATCTCCTCCCTACCTCCCCACCTATATTCACCTTTACTGGCTCCATCCCTGCCTCTTTGACCTGTCTGTCTCCTCTCCACCTATCTTCTCCCCTCACCATCTTCTATCCGCCTCCCCCTCTCACCCTATTTATTTCAGAACCCCCTTCCCCTCCCCCATTTCTGAAGAAGAGGCTAGGCCCAAAGAGGTCAGCCTTCCTGCTCCTCTGATGCTGCTTGACCTGCTGTGTTCATCCAACTCTACACCTTGTTATCTTAGATTCTCCAGCATCTGCAGTTCCCACTACGCCAGGACTTATACAATTCTGGAGTCATCAATTCATATAGCACAGAAACAGACTCTTTAGTCCAACCAGTCCATGCTGGCCATAATCCTAGACTAAACTAGTCCCTCCTGCCTGCACTTGGCCCATATCCCTCCAAAATTTTCCTTTCCACATATTTATCTATACGTCTTTTTCACGTTGTAACTGTGGCCGCGTCCACCACTTCCTCTGGAAGTTGATTCCACATACAAATCACTTGTGTCTTTTTTAAAACTTTCTCTTCTCACCTTAACAATGTGCCCTTAGTCTTGAAATCGCCCACCCTAAGGAAAAGACATCTGACATTCATCTGATCTACACCCGTCATGATTTTATAAACCTCTATAAGGTCACTTCTCAAACCCCTATCCTCCAGCAAAGAAAAGTCCTAGCTTATCCAGCCTCTCCTTATAACTCAAAACATCCACTCCCAGCAACATCCTGGTAAATGTCTTCAGTAGCTTAATAAAATCCTTCCTATAACAGGGAGACCAGAACTGAACACAATACTCCAGAACAGGGCCTCATCCCCATTCTATATAATCTGAACATAATATCCTAACGCCTACATTCAAAGGTCTGAGCAATGGAGGCAAGCATTTTAAACACCTTCTTATCTAGTATATTTATATGTAATGCAAACTTCAAAGAATTATGTATCAGAATCCCTAGGTCCCTCTGTTCTAGAACATTACCCAAGACCCTACTTTTAATCGTATTAGTCTTATCTTCATTCATTTTACCAAAAAGCAATACCTCACATTTATTCAAATTAAACTCCATCTGCCACTCTATAGCCTATTAACCCAAATGATCAACATCTATTTGCAATGTTAGATATCCTGCTTGACTGTCCACTATACCACCAATCCTGGTGTCATCCACAAATTTACCAACCATGCTTTCTTGATTCCCATCAGAATCTTCTATATGAATGACAAACAAAAGTGGGTGTGGAACACAGCTGGGTCACAGGTCTCCAGTCAGAAGAACAACTCTCCACCATCACCCTCTATCTCCTGTTGTTAAGTCAATTTTGTATCTAGTTGGCAAACTCACCCTAAATCCCATGTGATCTAACTTTACTAACTGACAGGAAAACTTGGGAACTTAAGAAAGTTAGTGGCGATATCTTGCAGACAGCCCAAATCACAGTAGAGGAGGTGTTGGAAGTAGTAGAATGTATGAAGGTGGATACATCTCCTTGACCTGACCAGATACATCCAAGAATCCTGCAAGAAGCTAGAGAAGAAAGGGGCTTTAGCTGATTTATTTACATCATCATTAGCCACAGGTGAGACCCTAGAAGACTGGAGTGTAGCAAATGTTGTGCCCTTATTCAAGAAGGGCTACAAAGAAAAAACTTGGGAATTATAGACCAATAAGCTTAACATCTTTTGTAGGCAAGTTACTTGAGAAGATTCTGAGGGGTATGATATACATGCATTTGGAAAGGCAGAGTTTGCTTAGGAGTAGTCAGCATGGCTTTTGTGCATGGGAAATCATGCCTCACAAATTTTTTAGACTTCTTTGACGAAGTGACCAGGAAGATTGATGAGGGCAGAGCCGTAGATGTAGTCTATATAGATTTCGGTAAGGCCTTTGATATGATTCCTCATGGTAGGCTGCTCTGAAAGGTTAGATCATATGGAATCCACAGAGAGCTGGAAAATTGGAGACATAATTGGTTTGATGGTAGGAAGCAGAAAGTAATACTGGAAAGATGCTTGTCAGACTGGAGGCCTGTAACTGGTCGTGTGCCTCAGGTCTCGGTGCTAGGCCTGTTGCTGTTTGTATTCTATATCAATGATTTGGATGAGATTGCACAAGGCATGATTAGTAAGTTTGTGGATGACACTAAAATGGGCAGTATTGTGGATAGTGAGGAATGTTATCAGAAATTGCAGCAGGATCTTGATCAGCTGGGGAAGTGGGCCAAGAAACGGCAAGTGGACTTTAATACAGATAAATGTGAGGTGTTGCATTTTGGAAATCAAATCCAGGTCTGAGTTTCATGGTGTATGGAGGGACCTTAAGGAGTGTAGTGGAGCAGAGGGACTTTGGAGTTCAGGAGGACGGTTCTCTGGAAGTGGAGTCACAGGCCAACAGGGCTGTGAAGAAGGCTTTAGCATATTGGTCTTGGTCAATCGGGGCACTGAATAAAGAAGTTGGAAAGTTATATTGCACTTGTACAGGACATTGGTGAGGCCGGACCTGGAGTATTGTGTTCAGTTTTGGTCACCTTACCATAGGAAGCATGTTATTAAACTGGAAAGAGTGCAGGAGAAATTTACAAGAATGTTGCCAGGACTCAAGGGACTGAGTTATAGGGAGGAGTTGGACAAGCTAGGACTATTTTTTTAGAGCTTTGGAGCATGAGGGATCTTAAGTATATAAGATCATGAGAGGCACGGATAGGGTGAATGCACCCAGTCTATTTCCCAGGGTTGGGGAATGGAGGACGAGAGGGCATTAGTTTAAGGTAAGAGGGAAAAGAATACATGGGAACCTGGGGTGGTCAACTTCTTTACACAAAGGTTGGTGTGCATGCGGAATAAGCTACCAGTGTAAGTGGTTGAAGCAGGTACATTAATAACATTTAAAAGACATTTGGGCAAATACATGGAGAGGAAGGATTTAGAAGGATATGGGCCAAATGCAAGGAAATGGGGTTAGCGTGATTGGACATTTTGATCGGCATGAACCAGTTTGGGCCAAAGGGCTTGTTTGTGTGCTGTTGGACTCTCTGACTGTCATTAGTCTGCCATATGGCGCCATGTCAAAGTCTTTACTAAAGTCCAAATATTCTTGACCACTCTGCCCTTATTAGTCTTCTTGGATACTTTCTCAAAACACTCAATCAAGTTTGTGAGACACGATTTCCCTCGCACAAAACTATGCTGATTATCCCCAATCATTTCTTCTCTCTCCAAATGCATATAGATCTTATCTTTCAGAATCACTTCCAACAACTTAACCACAATTGAAGTCAGACTCAGCTCTATAGTTCCCCAATTTCTCCTTACATCCCTTCTTAAACAAAGGCACAGCATTAGCCCCACTCCAGTCATTTGATACCTCACCCCATAGTTATAGATGATACAAATATTTTTCCAAGGGCCCCGCAATTTCTTCACTAACCTCCATCAAAGTCCTGTGATACACTTGATCAGGTCCTGGAGATTTAGCCACCTTTATGTTTTCTAAGACCTCCAGCACTTGCTCTTCTGTAATGTGAACTGTTTTCAAAACTTCAATATTTATTTCCCTGCGTTCTCTACACCCCATTTCGTTCTCCACAGTAAAAGCTGATGCAAAATATTCATTTAATATCTCTCCCATTTCCTAAGGTTCAACACAAAGATGACTACTTTGATCGTTAAGGGGCCTTACTCTTTTTCTTGCTGCTCGCTTGCTCTTAATGTATTTATAGAATCTCTTTGAATTATCCCAAAACTTATTTGCCATAGTAATTATCATATGCTGTCTTTGCTTTCTTGTTCTCCAAATAAGGAATGCCCCTACACTCTATACTATTCAAGAGATTTGTTTGAACCCAGTTGTTTATATCTAATATATGACTCTTCTTTTATTCTTGACCAGAACCTCAATATCTTTATTCATCCATTGTTCTCTAATCTTACCAGCTTTGTCTTTTACTCTAACAGGATCATAACGGGCGGCACAGTGGCTCAGTGGTTATCACTGCAGCCTCACAGCACCAGGGACCTGGGTTTGATTCCAGCCTCGGGTGACTGTCTGTGCGGAGTTGGCACATTCTCCCCGTGTCTGCGTGGGTTTCCTCCGGGTGCTCCGGTTTCCTCCCACAATCTAAAAATGTGCAGGCTAGGTAGATTGGCCATGCTAAATTGTCCATACTGTTCAGGGGTGTGTGGGTTATAGGGGGATGGGTCTGGGTGGGATGGTCCAAGGGGCGGTGTGAACTTGTTGGGCCAAAGGGCCTGTTTCCACACTGTAGGGAATCTAATCTAAAACCTTGTTATTGCATGTTTGAAAGCTTCCCAATTACTAGATGCTGCTTTATTTGTGAACAGTCTACTCCAATTAATTTTTGAAAGTTCTTGTCGCATACCATCTAAGTTTGCCTTACTCAAAGTAAAAATTTTAATTTTTATGTAAGGCTTACCCTTTTCCATAACTATTTAAAACAAATAGAATTATGATCACTAGATCAAAAGTAGTTCCCAACACCTTACTTGTCCGGTTTATTTCCCAAAAGAAAGTCAAATTCTGTTCCTTCTTTAGTAGAAAATTTTCTAGAACACATTTAACAAATTATTCATCATCCAAACCTTTAACACTAGGGTAGTCCCAGTAGATGTTTGGAAACTTAAAACTGCCTACTATTACAACCTTATTATTCTTACATATATCTGAGAGCCCTTACATATTTGTTCCTCAACCTACAGTTCTGACTATTGGGAGGTCAATAGTAAATTCAGGCAAGCTGACCAATCCTTTTTTATTTCTAGTTTCAAAATAAAGGTATGAAGGTCATTTTGATGAAATTGGATGAGGAAACTATGTTAAGGGTAGAACAGGAGAACTGTAGTGGTCGACCTTTAAGGAGATATTTAATGAATTCCAGCAAAAATTTATCCTGATGATAATAAAAAGGCTCTTTGAGAAGGATGCGTCATCTGTGTCTGAATTAGGAGGAGAATGATAGAAACAGTACAATTCCATGAAGGTTCATGGTAGGTCAGAAGATTGGTCTGAACTTTAAGAACCAGCAAAGAGTGGCTAAAAAATGGAGAAAATAGAGAATTAGAAAAAGACCAATATAATCTAAAAAAGGATGGTAAGAGTTTCCAGAAGTAATTAAACAGGAAAAGAACAACTAAAGCTAATGTAGGTCCTCGAGAGAAAAGGTTTGGAGGCTTGATAATGGAAAACAAGGAAATGGTGGAGGCATTGAACAGATGTTCTGTGGCAATCTTCACTGCAGAAAATTCCTTGAAGATACTTGAATGGAGGGAGGAATTTTAAACAATTACTGTCCTGTGGGAAAAGGCTGACAAACCCCCAGGAGCAGGTGGCTTGCATCCTAGGGTCTTAACAGAAGTGGCTGGAGTGAATAGTAAATGTGCTGGTTATGAATTTCCAACATTCTCTGGATTCTGGAAAGGTGCTAGCAAATTGTAAACTAACAGTTGTAACACTTCTATCAAGGGAGAAGGGAGATAGAAAGCAGGAAATGTTGGGGCAGTTAGCTTAATGTCTATCTTAGAGAAATTGCTCAAATCCATTACTGAGGAGGCTGTAGCAGGATACTTAGGAAATCAAAACATGATCAGGCAGCGTCAACATGGTTTTATGAAAGGGAAATTGTACCTAATTAATTAACTTAAATGGGGTTTTTCGAGGAAATAACAAGCAAGGTGATTAAGGGAAAATCGTAGATGCAGTCCACTTGGATTTCTATAAGATATTTGATAGGGAACCACATAAGAGCTTGTGGTGAAAGGATTGCATGTTAGCTTGGATTGAGGATTATTTAACAAGCAGGAAAGACAACGCCCTTTTCAGTTTCACCAGGCTGTGGCTAATGAAATGCCACATAGATCAACAGTGGGGCTTCAATTACTTATAATCTGTATCAATAATTTGGATAAAGGGGCTGAATATATGTGAGCTCTAGGCCCAAAACGTCAGCTTTTGTGCTCCTGAGATGCTGCTGGGCCTGCTGTGTTCATCCAGCCTCACACTTCATTATCTTGAATATTTGTAAGCTGATTTTTTCAATGACACCAAAATACAAAGTAAGTTATCAAGAGCATGTAGGGGTTCTACAATGAGATACAGACAGGTTAAGTGAATTAACACAGAATTGATAGATGGAGAATAATGTTGGTAAATATGAACTTCTCGACTTTGACAGGTATATTAGAAAAGGGGCATGCTCTTTAAATGGGAAGAGATTGCAGAACTTGGTGGTACAAAGGAATTTAGGTCACCTGCTTTGCAAGCTACATAAAACTAGCATACTGATGCAGGAGGTGATTGAGAAGACAAATGGAATGAAGTCTATTGCCAGGGAAATGGAATACAAAAGTAGGAAATTGGCTATTTCCTTACTCACTCAGAGGATGAGGGTGTCACTAGCTGGACTAGCATTTATTGCCTATCCCTAATTTCCTAGGAGGCATTTAAGAGTCAACCATATTGTTATGGGTTTGGAGTGTCATGTAGGTCAGACCAGCTGAGGATGGCAGTTTCCTTCCTTAAAGGGCATTAGTGAATCCAGATGGATTTTTGCCAACAATCCACAATTGATTCATAGTCATCAATAGATTCCTAATTACATATTTTTATTGAATTTAAATTCCATTATCTGACATGGTGGGATTTGAACCTGAGTCCCCACAACATTGGCAGGGTCTCTGGATTAACAGTTTAGTGATAATATCACAAGGTTATCACCTCCCCTTGCCTGCAGCTGTGCATTGGATTGGTGTGACTGTGTCTGAAGACAGCGCGGCAACTCAAGACAGGGCATCTATGAGGCAAGGTGGGCCATCAACAGCAGTAGGATTGCACTCCAACACAATCTGCAACCTCATGTCTGGGATATCCTTCACTCAACCATTACCATCAAGCCTGGGGATCAACCTTGCTTCAATGCAGAGTGCTGGAGGGCATGCCAGGAGCGACAGCTAAACATGAGGTGTCAACCTGGTGAAGCTACCAAACGGGACTATTTGCATGCCAAACAGCATAAGCAGCAAGTGATAGACAGAGCTAAATGATCCCACAACCAACAGATCAGATCTAAGCTCTGTGGCATAGTCTTGCCACATCCAGTTGTGAATGGGAGTGGACAATTAAACAACTCACCGGAGGAGAAGAATGATAGAAGAGCCCAGCACATCAATGCAAAAGACAAGGCTGTAACATTCACAAAAGCATGGTGGCTCAGTGGCTAGCATTGCTGGCTGACAGCGTCAGGGAGTCAGGTTCGCTTCCAGCCTCAGGCAACTGTCTGTGTGCAATCTGCACATTCTCCCCGTGTCTGCGTGGGTTACCTCGGGGTGCTCTGGTCTCCTCCCACAGTCCAAAGATGTGCAGGTTGGGGGACTGGCCACAAAAAATTCTCCTGCAGTGTCCAGGGAAATACAAGCTAGATGAATGAATCACAGGAAATGTGGTTAATTCGTAGGGATGTTGTGGGTCAGGGTGGGATGCTCTTTGGAGAGCTGTTGTAGACTGGATGGGCCAAATGGCCTGCTCCACACTGTAGCGATTCTATGACTCTATAAACAACATTCATCCAGCGGTGCCGAGTAAACGGCCTCCTCCACTGGTCCCCAGCATCACAGATACCAGTCTTTAGCCAATTCAATTTAAACTGCGATATCAAGAAATGGCTAGAGGCACTGGATACTGCAAAGGCTATATAGACCCTGACAACATTCTGTTAATAGTACTGAGGACTTGTGCTCCAGAAACTGCTGCTTCCCATAACCAAGCTGCTCCAGTACTGTTACAAAACTATGGAAAATTCAACAGGATCTAGACAATATCCAGGCTAGAGCCAACAAGTGGCAAGTAACATTCTAGCCACACAAATACCAGGCAACGAACATTTTGAATAAGACACAATCTAACCACCACTGCTTGACATTGAATGGCTTTGCCATCACTGAATCCACGACCATCAACACCCTGAGGATTATCATTGACCAGAAACTCAACTGGATTCACTACATAAGCACAGCGACTGCAAGATCAGATCAGAAGCTGGGAATCCTGTGGGGAGTAACAGACCTCCTGACTCCCCAAAGCCTGTCCAACATCTACTAGGCATAAGTCAGGAGTGTGATGGAATACTCCCCACTTGTCTGGATGGATGCGGTTCCAACAACACCCAAGAAGCTTGACACCATCCAGGACAAGCAGCTCACTTGGTTAGCATCACATTTACCCATATTCACTCCCTCCACCATCATACTCAATAGCAACAGTGCGGACCATTTACAAAATACACTGCAGAAGTTCATCAAAGCTCCTTAGACAACATCTTCCAAATACACAATCACTTTCATCTAGAAGGGTAATTACAGCAGATACATGAGAACAGCATCACCTGCAAGCTACCCTTCAAGCCAGTCAACATCCTGACTTGGAAATACATCACTGCTCCTTCACTGTCATGGGTATTCCTTCCCTTAGATCACTGTGGGTCTACCTACATCATGCGGACTGTAGCGGTTCATTGCGATAGCTCACCACCACCCTCTCAATGCAGGCAATTTAAAAACAATGCTAGGTAGTCAGCAACGCCCGCATCCAATGAATGAAACAAAACTTGCTACTCTACAAGTTTAAATATTTGCATTCAATTCTCTTTGTAAAGTCAATGTGAAACTTATTTTCCCAAATTAGATATTGCCACAATGATAGGATAGAATCACAGAATCCTAGAATTCTTCAGTACCGAAGGAGACCACTTGACTCATTGTGTCTGTACTGGTTCCCAAAAGAGCTACCCAGCTAGTGCCACTCTCCAGCCCTATCTCTGTAGCAAAATTTGTCACTTTCAAATATATATCCAGCTCAGTTTTGAAACCTCTTGCGAAATATGGCTCCACCACTCTCCCAGGCAGCACATTCCTGATCCTAACAGTTCTCTGAGTAAAGAAGTTTCTCCTCATCTCACTCCTAGCTGTGTAGCTGACAATCTTGAAGTTGTCGCCCCTAGTTACTGATACATCAATTAGTGGAAATAAAATATTGTTTGTAATATTCAGTAAGGTAATCTCTCAATCTTCTCTTCTCCAAGAAGAACAAGCCCTAGGTCTCTAATCTTTCCTTGTATCTAAAATCCTTCATTCCTGGTATCACTCTAGTAAATATCCTTTGAACTCTCCCAGAGCTTTAACATCATTCCCTAAATAAGGTGGCCAGCTTGAACATAGTATTCCAAATGTACTCTAATACTTCCAAGGATTTGTTAAGCATCACTTCCTTGCTTTTATACTCTGTGCCTCTATTCATATACCCAAGGATCCCATAAACCTTCTTAACAACTGTTTGAGCTTGCCTGGCCACCTTCAGAAAATCAATCACATGAACCCAACGTCCCTCTGTTCCTGTACTTCCCTCAAAGTTATATCATTCAGCCTGTGTTGTCTCTCCATGTTTCTTCTAGCAAAATGCACCAGAGACTCCAGTTCCAGCTCACAGTTTTAGCCACATTTGTCCTCGAGGTTCTGGGACAATGTTGAGGTGGTTCCAATCACTGCTTGTTTTGGAATGTGAGCCTGATGACTGTCATCCGTAACTCGGACCAGTTGGGCTGTTCCCCATCAGCCGGCTGTGTGTATGTATGTGCGTGTGTCTGTTAGTGCCAGCTCAGACAGTGTGGCTTCTAAGTTATTATGGCAGTGGAGCTGGCTCTTGACGGTAGAGCTGACACAGCTTTGGCTCAGTTTTTATTTGTCTCCTTGGGTGGCAGAGTGACATTAAGAGTAAATGTATCAAGTATAACTTGTGTTTCCATCTCCTTTTAATTTGAAATGTGCCCTCAGGATCAGAGATAGCAGTCGACATCCAATGCCTGTTTCAGTGACCCTGGCTCCTTTTTTGAGGACACGCCCTCTCTCCACTATTCCCACTCTCAACCATTTTCTGATCCATCGTTCATCCGACTGATGGCAGTGTCAGACTTCCCTTTTCCTATGTTCAAATTCTGGCAACAGATCCACAGCCTCAGCTGGTCTCTCTCTATCCCTAAAGGAAGTTTCCGATTTCTTCAACTCCTCAGAACATCAAGAGTTGTCAAAGAGATGGTGGGAGCACTGCAGGGTTTAAGGCAGATGCTGCAGGCAATCTCCATACAGACAATCCCACAAACCAGGATGAAAACCAACAGCACAGAAAGAAACCATTGGGTCATTGGGCCTTTACTGCCCCTTTGGAGGAACTGTATAACATTCTTACTGAAAAGCAAGAGGGAGGTCAGGGATGAAGATATATCCTGAGATATTGGTATTATTTGGAAATCTGGGTTGTAAAGTGGACAAAACCAGCTACAGATTTCAGCAGCAGCAACTGGCTCTAGTTACGGGCTTGGTAACAGGGTTGCTCATGGAGATTTCAGCCCTGCTCCAACTGACACATAACAAAGCCTGACCACAACGCAAAAAAAAAACCTGCACACTTGGTATCTGTCCCTGCCCTGTCCTTCACAAACTTAAGAAATTATTGGAATTTTCTCTAAAAGTCGCAAGCTTGTATTTAAACACTAATTTAGGCAGTTCTAGAGAATCAGGTGCTCCCTCCTTGTCCACTCAAACTGCTTAAATCAGGATATTGGGAACTGTAACTTTTTCAATGGACTCACTCTCTGGATGGCAGCATTGTTGGCAAGGTTGCCCATTGCTAGCTGGCACAAATACCTGTTTGGTTTGCCCAGCAAAGCCTGGACAGTTCAATGGCAACCAGCATCTGGTCCCAACAAATACAAAGGCCCAAATTAGCTGCCTCTGTCTGCCTGTTTAGAGATCACAGAGCAATGTCTCCATCTTATAATAAAAAAAGGCCCTTTGTTTGAAATACACTTTTCATTTTTAATTGTTAGCATTTGAAAGTAACAGATTTCAGATGGGAGTAGTGACAAATTCCCAAGGTACTGAACATATTGTGTACAAGCAGTGTGAGGGCTGCAGTGTGTCACATTGACATTGACTGTTTTAATAATGAGCTGGCTTTGCACTGTGCAGAAGATCAACGTGCTGCTGAACAATTTCCTCCACAATGTTCTCACTGCCTTGTTTCCCTACTCACCATGACACACTAACCATTCTGCATGCAAGATCCTTTTGCTCTGGTGTTCATTATGTTACACAGTGGGAGCAAATCAGACTGAGCTGTTATCCGCTGTAGTTTGATACAGAATGACGTAGTTCCAGCAGGAATCAGGATTTCAATTAATTGCTGGCAACCATTTGTCTAAAACATTTAATTTCATTCATGGCATGGAAGAAACAAACACTTTGAAAGTAGGAAAGACTTGGATTTGTATAGCACCTTACAACACTGCATCAATTTGTCCACAACTTCTCCTCGGCCTGTCCCATAGGATCAAGAAATCATGTTTCCTCTTGTGGGAAATTCTAGAATGAGGGTTCATAATTCAAATACAAGAGGTCATCCATTTAAAACTGAGGCAACTTTTTTCTCTCTCTCGGGGTTGTGAGTTTTTCAAATTGACTTTCTCGAAAGGCAGTGGATGCAGAATCTTTAAATATTTTTAAGATAGAGCGAGGTAGATGTGTGATTACCAAGGGAATGAAAGATTATCGGGGGATATGTAGGAACGTAGAGTTGAGTGTACAATCAAATCAATTTACTGAATGATTTAACTGAACAGCAGAGCAGGTTTGAAGGGCTGAGTGGTCTACTCTTGTTTCTTGTTTGTATGTTTGAGGATCATTTTTTTCCACTGCACGGAGGTGAGGAAATAGTCCAGAACTGGCTCTGCAAACCCTGCCACAGGTTTAGGGGCATGGGGCTGCAGAGAGGTGAGGTGGTGTTTGATGAGGTGGGTGGGTGGGAGACTGTTTGCTCTTGGTCGCCACCTTGGCCTGACTGACATGCTGAAAGTCATTGGCATAATTATTGTCCAGTTTGGGCAGTCTTGCGCAAGAGACTTCCAAGAATCTGTGGTGGCATAGTGTTTTCTCCGGAAGGCTTTGAAGATATCCTTGATTTTCCCTCCCTTCCTGGTAACCACTTGCCACACTGAAGCAAGTAGAGAGCTTGTTTTGGAAGTGTCAGGCCAGGGGACGAAGTAACATGCCCAGTGCAGTTGATTGATAGTAATCAGTGCCCAATACTGGGGTGTTGTTCTGAGAGAGGGCACTGATATTGAAGCACTTGTCCTGCCAATGAATACACAGCATTTAGTGGCTGAATCATCACTATTGAAGGGGTTTGAAGTGTCTGCTGTACATTGTGCATGTTTCAAATGCACACAGGAAGGCTAATAATTACAGGCCTGTAGGTCCTGGTGACAGGTGTAAGGTTTTTGTCAACAAATACTCTGTTTCTCAGATGGCTAAAGGTTGCACTGACACACTGGGGCTGATCTTGAACTTCATCATCATTGCCTCCTCACTGAGAGGAGCCTCTCAAGGATGGGAAGTGATCAACATTGTCCAGTGGCCTGCTGTGGATATTGGATGGGAATGGGGATAGGGGCGGTGGATCCCATGTTTAGAGGCAGGCGCTCAATAGTAGAGAATCTTTGGTCTTCTGGATGTTTTGCTTTAGGTTAAGTCTGTCCTATGCCTCTGTGAACACATCAGTTCGGGCTTTGCCTTTACTTTTGTGCACACATCAGCCTTGTCTATGTTCTGCATCTCAATGGCAGAGGTCAAATTGATACCCAACCCAGTCAATTCCACTCCATCATCCTGCCCAACATTTGGAGTGTTGTCCCTGAGCTGTCCTTTTCTGAACATGAGCAGATGTCGCTCTTGTTGCAGCTTCAAGATATTCAGGGTGAAATCCTGCAGGTCTGGCTCAGAGCCTGTTAGGAGTCGAGACCTCACATACACGCACCCTACACTCACCAATCTGGGAATGGCACCAGAAGATTTGTGCAGATTTACAATGTTAGGTTGCACTTTGCCAATCTATTGATAATCTTGAGATTTTAGGGGGCTTGGGCCTTTCTGTGTCACTACATTGCTTTCCTGAAGTGTCTGTAGAAACCTCCTTCTATCATCTTGCTCACTGCAGCCCCACAGTGAACCCCTGACAGGTATGAAGAGAATCTAGGAAGCAAAGTGAATAAAACAATATTTTATTGTTGTAATGCAACACAATCTCTGGCTTGGTGATGAAGAAGTTGCAGTTTTTGAGACACAGTCTAACTGAGAAAGAAGAATAATGAACCTTGCAGTTGCTAAGGGAACCAAGACTGGAAACCAACACAGAGTTAAAATTTAAAGAGAGGAAGCCACCAGAGCTCAGTACAAGGCTAAGGGATAGGTCCGGGTCAAACATATGGGGAGCCTGTGACACTGTTGTAGGAGTATGAGGAGGCCATTCAGCCTGTTCCAATATTCATTATGATCACGGTCATTGCCTATCTTAACACTACAGTCCCACTTTCTCTCCATATCCCTCTGTCTGTAAGATCTAAAATTTATTAATCTGTTTCTTGAATATATTAAGTGACCTGTCAACCACAGCATTTTGTGAGAGAGAATTCCACAGTTCCACTACCCCTTGAGTGAAATGTTTTTTTCTCATCTCAGTCCTGTATCCTGGTATGGTGTCCCTGGTTTTAGACTGTCCAGTCAGGGGAAGCGACTTCTCTGCATCTAGTCTGTCCAGCCCCATTAGAAATTTATGCTTCACATCCTCTTATCCCCATTCAACTGCTCTCTCCCTCCCCAGTCATCCTCCCCAACTCACTTATATCATAGAACATAGAACATTAGAGCACAGTTCAGGCCCTTCGGCCCTTGATGTTGTTCCAACCTGGCATACCGATCTCAAGCCCATCTAACCTACACTATTCCATGTACGTCCATATGCTTATCCAATGACGACTTAAATGTACCTAAAGTTGGCGAATCTACTACTGTTGCAGGCAAAGCGTTCCATTCCCTCACTACTCTCTGAGTAAAGAAACTACCTGACATCTGTCCTATATCTTTCACCCCTCAATTTAAAGCTATGCCCCCTCGTGCTCGCCGTCACCATCCTAGGAAAAAGGCTCTCCCTATCCACCCTATCTAACCCTCTGATTATTTTATATGTCTCAATTAAGTCACCTCTCAACCTTCTTCTCTCAAATGAAAACAGCCTCAAGTCCCTCAGCCTTTCCTCGTAAGACCTTTCCTCCAGACCAGGCAACATCCTAGTAAATCTCCTCTGCACCCTTTCCAAAGCTTCCACATCCTTCTTATAATGCGGTGACCAGAACTGTACACAATACTCCAAGTGCGGCCGCACCAGAGTTTTGTACAGCTGAAGCATAACCTCTTGGTTCCGGAACGCAATCCCTCTATTAATAAAACCTAAAACACTGTATGCCTTCTTAACAGCCCTGTCAACCTGGGTGGCAACTTTCAAGGATCTGTGTACATGGACACCGAGATCTCTCTGCTCATCTACACTACTAAGAATCTTACCATCTGGTTACTCCTACCAAAGTGCATCACCTCACACTTGTCTACATTAAACTCCATTTGCCACCTCTCAGCCCAGCTCTGCAGCTTATCTATGTCTCTCTGCAACCTACAGCATCCTTCGTCACTATCCACAACTCCACCAACCTTAGTGTCGTCTGCAAATTTACTAACCCATCCTTCTACGCCCTCATCCAGGTCATTTATAAAAATGACAAACAGCAGTGGACCCAACACCGACCCTTGTGGTACACCACTTGTAACTGGTCTCCAGGATGAACATTTCCCATCAACTACCACCCTCTGTCTTCTTTCAGCAAGCCAATTTCCGATCCAAATTGCCATATCTCCCACAATTCCATTCCTCCGCATTTTGTACAACAGCCTATTGTGACGAACCTTATCGAACGCCTTGCTGAAATCCATATACACCACATCAACCGGTTTAATCCCATCTACCTGTTTGGTCACCTTCGCAAAGAACTCAATAAGGTTTGTGAGACACGACCTTCCCTTCACAAAACCGTGCTATCCCTAATCAATTTATTCTTTTCTAGATGATTATAAATCCTATTCCTTATAACCTTTTCCAACACTTTACCAACAACTGAGGTAAGTCTCACTGGTCTATAATTACCAGGATTGTCTCTACTCCCCTTCTTGAACAGGGGAACCACATGCGCTATCCTCCAGTCATCTGGCACTATTCCTGTACACAATGACGAGTTAAAGATCAATGCCAAAGGCTCAGCAATCTCCTCCCTGGCTTCCCAGAAGATCCTAGGATAAATTCCATCCGGCCCAGGGGACTTATCTATCTTCACCCTCTGAAGGATTTCTAATACCTCTTCCTTGTGAACCTCAATCCCACCTAGTCTAGTAGGCTGTATCTCAGTATTCTCCTCGGCAACATTGTCGTTTTCTAGAGTGAATACTGTTGAAAAATATTCATTTAGCGCGTCCCCTATCTCATCTGACTCCACACACAACTTACCACTACTATTCTTGATTGGGCCTAATCTTACTTTCGTCATTCTTTTATTCCTTAAATACCGATAGAAAGCCTTAGGGTTTACCCTGATCCTATCCGCCAACAACTTCTCATGTCTCCTCCTGGCTCTTCTCAGCTCTCTCTTTAGGTCTTTCCTGGCTACCTCGTAGCCCTCAAGTGCCCTAATGAGCCTTCACATCTCATCCTAACATAAGCCGCCTTCTTCTTCTTCCTCCTCTTGACCAGAGATTCCACCTCCTTTATAAACCACGGCTCCCGCACTCTACAGCTTCCTCCCTGCCTGACAGGTACATATTTATCTAGGACACACAGGAGCTTTTCCTTGAATAAGCTCCACATTTCTAATGTGCCCATCCCCTGCAGTTTCCTTCCCCATCCTATGCTCCCTAAATCTTGCCTAATGTCATCGTAATTGCCTTTCCCCCAGCTATAACTCTTGCCTTCCTCCTTTTCCTGTATATCACTCATCCTCCCTCCCAAATCAGTTCCCACAGCTTTATCACCTCATATTCTTCACCTTTCTATTGCCTGGTTTTCTCTACCTTGTCCGAAAAATGGATGCACTAGTATGGAGAGATATTGCCCTGAATCTCTGGCCTGTTCTCAAAGATGCTTTGAACTGCAGTTGCTTGTTGTCTCTTCACCTGGAGGAACAGAAAAAACCCAAATCTGACATTACTCACAGGACAGGCCCCCTGTAGAGAATATCCCTTTCCTAGACATAATTAAATTGTAGGAATTGTGATTTAAGAAATCAATTGAGTCAGAATGAACAGTGGTAATCTCTAGTATCAAATCCAATAAGTTTAAAAAATATGTATTTCCATGACTAAATGAACAAGGGGCAAGAGTAGGCCATTCATTTCCTCCTCATTTAATAAGATCACAGAAGATCTGATTGCTATTTCAAATCGACATCCCTACCCAATCCTGATCATTTTTAATTTCCTTGCTTAACAAGAATCTATCAACTTCTGCCTTAAAAATATGGTAAGATTGTGTTTCCAACGCTTGTTCAGTGAGAGTTCCAAAGAATCTTAACCCTCAGAGAAAAATAAACACACTTCTCTCTGTAAAATGGGTGACCCCTAAATTGTCTCAGAAGAGGAAACATCCACTCTATATCTACCCTGTCAAGACCCCTCAAGATCTTATGCATTTCAATCAAAATGCCTCTTGTTTTTCCAAACTCCAGCTGAAACAAGCCTGGTTTGACTAACCTTTCCTCCTAAGACAAACCACACATTCCAGGCATCGATTTGATGACCCATCTCTGAACTGTTTCCAGCACATTTACATCCTTCTTTAAATAAGAAATGAACACCGTATACAGTACTCCAAATCCATTCTCACCAATGCTGTATGCAATTGAAGAATAATCTCTCTAACCTGATCTTCAATGCCCCTCATGATAAAACACATTTTATTAGTCTTCATGACTACTTGCTGAAGCTGCATGCTACTTTTCTGTTATTCATGCACAATCTTTCACCATCCAGATAATATGTTTCGTTTTTCACTCTTCCTGCCAAAATGGACAGTCAATTTTCCTGCGATGTGATAATGGGAACTGCAGATGCTGGAGAATCCAAGATAACAAAGTGTGGAGCTGGATGAACACAGCAGGCCAAGCAGCAACTCAGGAGCACAAAAGCTGACGTTTCGGGCCTAGAGAGCTCTCTGATGAAGGGTCTAGGCCTGAAACGTCAGCTTTTGTACTCCTGAGATGCTGCTTGGCCTGCTGTGTTCATCCAGCTCCACACTTTGTTATCTTAGTCAATTTTCCTGCATTATGTTTGATGTGCCAGATCTTTACCTTTTCAGATCCCTCTGTAACCTTACATCCGCTTCACAACTTACTCTCTTATATTTGAGTAAGCAGCAAATTTGGTGAAGAATGGCTTCCATAACTTTATTAAAATCATTTATATAAAATGTAAACAGTTGAGATCCCAGCAACAAATCCTGTAACACACCACTCGTTACAAGTTGCCAGGCTGAAAAGGACTTATTTAGGCCTATTTCCTGTTAGCCAAACAAACTTTTAACCATACCAATATATTATGCCTACACCACCTTTGATGTGGCACTTCAACAAATGCCTTCTGGAAATCTAAATAAGCACAAATAGTACCCCCTTTATCCGCAGCAACGTGTCATTTTCTCAAAGAACCTCGTTAAATTGATTTTCCTTGACAAAACTATATTGACTCTGCCTGAGATAGTAGGAACTGCAGATGCTGGAGAATCTGAGATAACAAGGTGTAGCACTGAATGAACACAGCAGGCCAAGCAGCATCAGAGGAGCAGGCGAGCTCTCCTCCTCCTATGGTGCTCCTTGACTCTGCTTGATTTCCTTTAGTGTGCCTAAGTTCCTTGTTAAATCTTTCTTCATTAAGTTTCTAACATTGTTCCTATGTTATATTTGTCAACTGACCAGTTTCCCTCTTTCTCTCTCTTTCTTTTTGAATTAAAGAGCAATTTATTATTCAAAATTATTATATCTTCCAATCTAATACAATCGACTCTGAATCAAATCAGTTTTGGAAAAAAACAATGTATTAGCAACTATCTCACTAGCCACTTTTAAGCCTGAGGATGGAGTCAGTCAGGACCCAGGCAATTTACTCAGTACCACTACTCTGTTGCTTGTGATTTTCTTGAGATCTTCCCTCTCTTCCATTTCCTGATTTATTGCTTCATCTTGAATGTTACTTGCGTCCTCTACAATGAAGACTGATGTAAAATCCCTGTTCATCTGCCACCTCCTTACTTTCCATGACTGGCTCTTCACACTCACCTCGTATCACGCCAAAGTTTAGTTTGCTATCTATATTTTAAAATATACATATAAACTTAATTTTTTGAAGTAAATTACTACAGATGCGAGACAGCAGATCAGGCCACATCCGTGTGAAGGCAGCGAGCTAACACTTCATTGGATGAAGAGGCATCTAGACTCAGAATATTAGTTTGTTCTCTCTCCACGGACGCTGCCTGACCTGCTGTGATTTCCAGCATTTTTTGTTTTCAGTTAATTTTTTTTACATGTCTGGCTAGCTTTCTTTTGTACTTTTAACTTTTCCCTCATTTCTTTTAGCCACTGTTTGCTGTTTTTCAGTCTGCCTAATCTTCTGACCTGTCATCTGTCTTTGCACAATTTTGTGTGTTTAAGTTTAGTTTGATACTATCTTTAACATTTCCAGTTACATCATGGATGGTGGGCCTGACATTTAGAGATTTTCTTACTTTTTGGAAAGTATGTATCCTGTGTGTTCTGAAATATCCAAATAAATGTCTGTGGCTTTCATGACATTACAATTGCCTTTATTGAAAATTTTAAAGAAATAGTTCCGGAAACGCTAATCCCATCCTAAAAACTGTGTTCAAGTTGTGGTCATTTCTACCTGGCAACACCTTCACCATGAGACCATTAATGAACCCTATCTCATTGTGCAATATCAGATCTAGTACGGCCTGCTCTCTGGTTGGTTCCAGAATATACTGATCTAAAATGTAGCAATAACTCCTCACACAGGCTATTTTTGTATGACTTCTCCAAACTATATCGAGATTAAAATTCTCCACTGTAATTGCCATACCTTTCTGGTTTATCAAACATGATTTCTCTTTTATAAATCTATGCTACCTCTATCCAATAAGACTATTAGATTCCGTACAGTGTGGAAACAGGTCCTTTGGCCCAACAAGTCCACACCATCCCTTGAAGAATCCCACCCAGACCCATCTCCCTATAACCCACACACCCCTGAACATTATGGGCAATTTAGCATGGCCAATCCACCTAACCTGCACATCTTCGGACTGTGGGAGGAAACCGGAGCATCCGGAAGAAGCTCACGCAGACACGGGGAGAATCGAACCCGGGTCCCTGGCACTGTGAGGCTGCAGTGCTAACTGCTGAGCCACCTTGCCACCTATTATTTGCTGGATATCCAGTAATCACAATCTTTATGGATTCTAGCAATCTAAATACAACAGATGTCTGGCTGACGGGTCTGCAGTTTCCTGTTTTCTCTCCCCCATTCTTCAAAAAACATTATTCAGATCATTTCAATCTGAAAATACCACTGCAGAATTAATAGAATATTGGAGGGCTGTCACCAATGCATCCATTATCTTTGTGCCTATTACTTTCAATACTTTAGGATGAAGGTCACTGAATCACAGGATTGAAATAATTTCCTCAATCTTCCTATTCCTGTGCTCACTAGCACATGGCATGGGGAGAAATCCTCAGATTATGTGGCTTTAGGCGATGCAGTGAAGTTGCTGGTGGGTAATGGATCCTGGAAATTAGCAAACTACTTGGGCTTATTTCAATAGATATATAGCAGAGTTAGCAATTACTTAATTCCTTTCAAAGTCAGCAAAATACAGATGAGTATTGAATGCATTTATTTGCATAGAAAAAAGTCAGTTAGATTGAAGACTAATGGTGGACACATTTTCCTCCGGTTCCTATTAAGCACCCAAAAGAAAACCAACTTCCACCTCCACCGAACACCATCTAGGCTCTTTTCACAAATCCAATCTTTTTCGTCTCCTCCTGTCCCTAGCCAATGTTTGGCATTCTGCCCTGGTTTCTGCTATTATGTGATTTTCTCTGAATCTGGACCAAGGCTTCAATTCCTGCACCACCACCACACTGCCCCCGACCTCTCGCCAAATCGCCTTCACAAGAACATAAGAATTAGGAGCAGGAGTAGGCCATCTGGCCCCTTGAGCCTGCCCCGTCATTTAATAAGATCATGGCTGATATTTTCGAAACTCAGCTTTTCTCACACACACACTCACTATAACCCTTAATTCCTTTACTGTTCAAACATTAATCTAGCCTTGCCTTAAAAACATTCAGCAAGGTAGCTTCAACCGCTTCACTGGGCAGCCAATTCCACTGATTCACAACCCTTTGGGTGAAGCAGTTTCTCCTGACTTCAGTCCTACATCTGCTTTCCTTTACTATGAGGCGATACTCTCTAGTCCTAGTTTCACCTGCTAGCATAAAAAGCCTCCCTGCCTCCAACTTATCTATTCCAATCATAATGTTATCTGTTTCTATAAGATCTCCCCTCATTCTTCTGAATTCCAATGAGTATAATCCCAGCCTACTCAGTCTCTCCTCATAATCCAACCCTCTCAACTCTGCAATCAGCCAAGCGAATCTCCTTTGCACCCCCTCCAGTGCTGGTATATCTCTTTTCAAGAGACCAAAACTGCACAGTACTCCAGGTGTGGCCTCACCAAGACCCTATACAGCCGCAGCATAGCCTCCCTGTTTTTAAACTCCATCCCTTTAGCAATGGCAGACAAAATTCCATTTGCCTTTCAGTCAGACTCAGAGGCAGCACAAGGAACACAAGCCAGAAAAATGGGTGGGTGAAGAGTAGCTGCTGGTCCCAAAGCAGTCAATCTGGGGCTAGATTCAGACAGGCACTAAGTAACAGCTTGCCCAGGCCAGTGGTAAATCAGAAAAGGATAGAATTCTGCAATCTAAATATTGGAATTCTGCCAAACAGGGGAAATTTCTTAACCCCTTCAGTAGATGATGAGTTCTGCACAGTACAGATAGGCTGAAGGCAGCATTGGATCTAGATTCTGGGAATGAACAACAATATCATTGCTGCAGCTGCTCCTTGTAGATAACATCTGTGGTTCAATTCCATCAAGACCATCACAGAGTTGAAGAGGGGGTTGCACACACGTGCTATTTTTTGTAAAAACCATATCTTTGGAACTCAGGTTGGTCATATGAAGTTAAAGTCCTAGAAAAAGAGGGGGTGAAATGTTTTGAAAGGAAATCAGAATTTCAAAGAACTTTGTGACCGAGATTGACAACAAATACACTGAGTGGACTGCTGGGCTAATCTGTAGGATTTATTTCAAATGCATTTTATTAGTCATTTGATGCTCAATTTATAGCTTATAGTTGGCAACAATTTGCTTTAATTTATCTTTATTTTGTGATTTTCAGTTTTATGAGTAAATGTCTAATTTAGTATCTGTTTTGCTTGACTCGTGCATACAAAACATTCATTTTGCTTAAACTATAGAATGTGTAGCTTTGTTTTTTTTTCCAGTAAATAACAGGGACTTTGGATTTCTTCTTTCAAAAAAAAATCACCCTCAATGACAGCATCAAATATAAAATCTGAAATGGAGATGTATCATATGGTTCTCAACTATCATACAGCAGAGTTAAAATATTCATATGGGAACAAAAAAAATTGTTTAAATAACAGGGAGTAACTGGCAGCAGCTAAATATCTGAGACAAGAAGATTAAATGTATAATGCAGATGTAAATAACACACAGCAATACTTAATCCATTTTATATTGGCTGTTTAGTGTTTACATAAAAAACTAATTGAATATTTGCAGAACATATGAAGTCAAGATATGCAAGATTATAAATACATTCTCTAACAAACAGATCAAACATTTCAATAGTGTTTGTCTCACTGAATACAGGCTTGCACAAACTGCTTTATCTGATATCTTCAATAACGAGTGATGAGAACGATTCATTAGCATGAACACTCCATATTCCAGGGACTGAGGGAAAAACAGAGGACTGAAAAACTCAAATTAAAACTTAATGAAGAAAATACGTAGCAGAATTGAACAGTGAAGTGTTAGGTAGCATCTCAGTTACAGGCTGTGTGAAAGAGATTCCCAGAACCTCTTCCACTGTCAAAACTACTGTTTCCTCCTTACATTCAGAGTGAAACTCTCAGGAAAGGAAGTGTTTCATGCTCGTTCTGCTTACAAAAGGGCTGGGAAACAGAAAATTGCTAGACTAGTGATTGTGCTATAGTAACCAGATAAATTTCATTTTCCAAAACATATATATTCATCTTGCTGGGACTGTATGATTTGCAGCTTGAAGTCTGCATATGGTTGAAGAGTACAGGGTATAATAGTGGGAAAACACAGTTTTACAGACAATTACATTCATCACCTGAGGCAGCAATCACTACAGAACATCTCACAGAGAGGGCAAACTGCAGATGCTGGAGTCAGAGATAACACAGCAGGCCAGGCAGCATCAGAGGAGCAGGAAAACTGAACATTTCTGAAGATGGGTCCAACCCGAAACATCAGCTTTCCTCCTCCTCTTAGGATGCCTGGCCTGCTGGGTTTCTCCAGCTCCACAGTGTGTTATTACTAGAGAACATCTGGCATCTTTATAGAAAATAACCAAAACTGATGTTTACTGAGACAGGAGCTGATGCAACCTACCACATACACTGCATTCAGTTCCAGAACAGTCAATGTCAGTTATTGTAAGGTCAAACACAGGAATTGCTGTGTAGGCAGACCTCATGCCAAAGGGGAGGGTGGCTAATCATTTGGAGAAGGTTTGCTTGAAGAAGAGACACAAAGGAAGTTACAGTCCTTAGTAGCATGCGGTCAGTGAATTAGCAAATGAGATGTTGCTACAAAAGAAGCAAGCGGAGCCAAAGTTTAGACACTTTAGAACTACATTGAATAATGCAACATGCCCTAAGAATTGGTAAAATCTTGAATGTTTGGCTATTATTCAAGTCAGTCTCACACTAGGTAGAGGGAGATAATGAGAGGAAGTGAGAGTGAGAACAGATGCAGATATACAGGCAATGAGAAGGATAGATGCAGTGTTGCAAATTAATAGCTTTGGTAAACGTGGCCCATATCTCTGCTGTTGCCAACTGTTATGAGAACCAATGGCCAAAGCTGAGTAAGTACGTGGTTTTACAAAGCTGGAGTGCTTCTATCCATCACTTAATCTGAAACTTATTGAAAAAAGATGAGCTTATAGAAAACAAAGTGCTGACACGTTAAGTAACATGAAAATAGTGCTGCTGTAATTGTATATGACAATGATTAGAGAACACCCAGTTATGGAGGAATATGATTAAGCTGGAGAGGGTTCAGAAGAGATTTACCAGAATGTTGACAGGCATGGAAGGTTTGAGTTATAGAGAAAGGAAAGCTTGGGACTTTTTTTCATCAGAGCATAGCAGGTTAAGAGACGACCTCATAGAAATTTATAAAATAATGACAGGCAGAGATAGAGTAAATGGTAGTTGTCTTTTTCCTAAGATGCGGAATTTCAAGAGTAGAGGATACATTTTTAAGGTGAGAGTTTTTTTTTTAAACACAGACAGTGGTTCGCATGTGGAATAACTTTCCTGAGGAAGTGGCAGATGTGAGTACAATTATAACATTTAGAAAACTTCATGAACAGGTAAGGTTTGGAGGCACATGGGACTAGTTTAGTTTGGAATTATGTTTTTCATGGATTGGTTGGACTGAAAGATCTGTTTCTGTGCTAAATGATTTTGACTCCATAACAAGGTAAAGGGCTTCATACAGCCTCCGTTACAAATGTGAGCTTTATTCTGACCAAAGTCAAACAGAAGAAACAAACTAGCGAGAAAGAAAATTAAGTTCTGTAGTGTCATATTGCCCCAGGAACTGACCGGAACATGATTCTGATAGAGTTGGTAATTTATCCAGGTTAAAATATCATGCTGGCAGAGTTGTATGCACTGCTTCTGAGTTGACATCTATTCTTAGGCTGCTACAAGAAACCAGCTGTGATCCTCAATTTATTTGAATAAGATGAAATACTCAGTGAAAGGGATGGTTAATGACATTGTGCATAACTTAGACCAGGACTGGGACTGGAGAGTGAGGGGAGCTGGCTCGATTTCTTGTTCTGAACTGGATGCAATCTTTGCACCAAACTCAATATTAAAAACTAAACAATATTTTATTTACTTAATGAGCACACACAAACTGTACAGTACTCTGGCCTCTTAAGTTGATGCTTGCCAGAGATAATTAGGGTTTGTGCAGCCGGAGCCCAGAAAACAGCCTGTGTCACTAGGTGCATTGGTACTGGATACTACCACATGCCACTGATGACATTAACATAAATAGTAATAGAAAAAATACATGATTTTATACTAAACATGGTGTGCCAAATAAGGAACACACTGCTGATACCATGCAAATAATACAAGTAACATTCAAAGCTATGAATAAATAAAGAGTGCCTTCATTACACATTTGATAAAATAGAACCTGTGTCAATCAGAAACTACAGGCTAAGGATTTCAATCAAGAGCAGCTACATGGAATAGAAAACTTACACATAATAAAAGGGTAGACACACAGCTATGAATGTGGTTTCAGACCACATCACAGGTGTAAGCAAACTAATGAAAAGAATAAGTCGTTAGTGTAGGTGCTGTGCAATAGGGTAAGGCGACTTAATGTAATATGGAATTCTGACCAATACTAAGTGCAAAGATCAACCAATGAACTTGCCCACACAAACTGCAGGAACCGGTAATGTACACTCAGCACAAAAACACTGTGATAAAATGTAATAACCACCATCAAGCTCATCTGAAGAGAAGTCACACATGCAATTGGAAGCCAGCTAGTTAATGTAAGGGGTAGTCTCTGTAACTGGAGAGATCAGGCAGCAGTGAGAGCCAATGATGAATTTAAAATAAATTGGCCTGCTCAATACTTCTAAACATATTTAGTGACTAGTTTCCCATTTAAATTTGTAAAATATGAATTAAATGCTTTTAGAGATGAGGAACCCAGCTAAATGTTGAGATTGCAGAAATTAAGGCATCTGCTTGGAGAGGAAAAGTTTACGAGGAAATTTGATAGAGGGTTCAAAATCATGTGGGGTCTCGACAGAACTGATTCTTCCCATTTGCAACAGGAGGGAGGATTTAAGCCTCATGGGAAAAAAAATCTAATGGAGACATGAGGAAAAATATTTGATTTTGTCCAGTGAGTGGTTAGAATCCAGAATAGTGGAGGCAGATTGAACCATAACTTGCAAAGGAGAATTGGATAAGCACCTGGAAGAAAAATATTGCAGGGGTTGGGGGCTTTCATTTGTAGACTTGATGAGCTGAAAGACCTCCTTCTGTTCTGTAACTTTTCTAATATCCTGTTCACAGCAAGTGCTGAAAAGACGAAAATCATTAAAAAGAGTGACTGAACATGATGGTGCAAGGGAGTTAAATTAACATTCACTATTGAGATAAAGTGAGAACAATGAATGATGGACAGCCATCAGTTATGGGCTGAAATCTGGCAAAGGCTTATCAAGATCACACATCTTGATGGATCTTTGACATTTATGCAAAGCTATTTGACAGTTTATTTATAGAATAATTCACGCCCAGAGAATGAATGAAGAAATGCTGAAAACTAAGTAGTATCTGAGGTGAAAGGGGTTATTTTCTTTGAATCACCTTCATCAGCATGGAAAGTGAGTAACAGAAGCAATTCCCCTTTTTAAATATTGATGGACTTGTAGTATGTGTTTAGCACTGACACTAAATTAGCATCACCAGAACTAACAGTATTGCAATTAACAAAGCAGTACTCAAACGGAGAGGAGCAGATAAGAATTAAATTTAGTTAAAATTTAACTCTCCTATGCATTATATCCTCTGATCCCCTGATTAATTCCTGCCTTTTGTAGAACATGTTACAGAAAGACAATCGAGGCCTACTGAGTTATTGTGTCTCATCAAACACTTCCAGGAAAGGTACAGCATAGGTTAGATAATGTTCCCTGCACCCTGTCCCAACAAACATTCCCAACACTGATTACACATAGTGCAAATCTTTCTTTAAACTGCCCCAGGAGTCTGAATCATATCTGATCCAAGCCTTTTCATACATAAAGAACACTGTTCCCTCTTCACACAACAGGCATCATATGAATGAGTTATAGATAGTTTGTGCTTTTGAATTGTGCTCAACAGGAACTAATTGTGACAGTTTGAAGAGAATTAAATTTTAACAGTTTAAAATCAAAGCAGCATAAAGATGCAACTTGGTTTCTTTACACATTGTATCTTAAACTGAAGTGATGGATCACAGCGAAGGACTGCTTTAGAGTACCTGTAGAAACTGATGCATTGTTAGGAAACTGTGTTAAGAGGTAATGGCTCAACAGAAGCACGTTGGTCTTCTATTAATGTTAATCCTTAACTGGATCTTAGGTATATTGTGTACTCCAGTAGATTTCCAAAGGCTACAGGTAGATCATGAGATTAATATTATCTTTAAAAAAAACTGAAAACTCAAAAGAATAGAAAGAAAAACTGAGTAATGTCTGTAAGTGGTAAATATCTAAACAGGGCAATTATAAGGACACTTATTTTTGACACAGAAGACTATTATATTCGTCTGGTTAGATTCAATATCAAGTTCCCTGGGAAAGAAAAATTCTCCACCTCATGATATACCACTTGCTCCTTCAGACAAATCTTTCTATAAACGGATGAGCATTGATTTGAAGAAAACTAATGGGCTATGCCAGGGAGTTGATCTCAGGGTTAAATATTAGTGTGATGAGTATTGCTTACTTAGTTTCACAGTCCTTGTTCAAGTGGTTTATTTTGACAATTCCACAGCCATCATTTTGTGGAGACTTTACAATGGGCTGTTTCTAAAGAGTGCCAACGTAGATCCTCCCATATAGCTAATGTGTGTGTACTGTACTAGGGTGAGTGTTCTAAAAATGGTATTTTACTTTCTCAAAAATGCTTTGTATTTCCTCTCAAAGCATTGGACTAAGTTGTTGAAGATCAATTTGGACTGATGCTTCACTTTCCCACAATTGTCATTGAGCAGTTTATCATTGCAGAAATATAGCAATAGCAGTTACAAGTGGAGCTTGAACAGCATTTAGATCACTCAGGTGCACACTTCTTTACTGGACGGATAGATTATTCAAACAGGAGGATGTTCTTTTGCAAAGTGATACTACTCTTGGGCCCATGAGTCGCTTGAGTGAGGCAGAGTGTTTCAGCACAGGGTTCTAATGTGAAGTACAGCATTGGAATGTCCTCCCAAAATCAGCAGTTACCCTGCAAACGCATTCCAGAATGGGTGGAGCAGGAAGATGTCAAGTTTCAAAGTACTTGTATATAGCAGTTACATACTGCATCAGGCTCTGCCAGTCTGGTCGCTCCGTGCTCACCATCTCATTGATGTCCTGGGAAGGTACAGACAACAAAATTGGATTAGAGATTGATAAAACTGAAGGCCTGTGAACAAGTTAGTGTCCACCAAGATCATTCTTGCTGCAAACTCTCTCCATCAATTTATATGGCACAGATAGTAGACTAATAAACACTCAAGGATACTTAAATACTGACCACCACTAGTCATGGTATATAATCATCCTTGGCTCAGTGTTTGTACTCTGACTTGGAGTCCATTCCACAGACTTGAGGATAACACTCCACTGCAGCGAAGTGCTGTCATTTAGAAGTGATGTTAAGCTGAAGCTCTACCTGTCTAAATAGATGAACATAACAGATCCAATGGCATCACTCACAGAGCAGGGGAGATCGCCTTGGTGCTCTGGCTAATACTTATTGCTTAACCAACAAACAGATTGGTCTCATTGCTGTGCGGAACCATTAAATGGATACTTTTTTTTTACATTACAACAACTACCCTTCAAAAGTTTCCTTCTGAGCACAGAGCACACAAGGGTAAAATGGGTTCTTATCTAGCCATTGCAGCATCTCAGGAGCACAAAAGCTGACGTTTCGGGCCTAGACCCTTCTCTGATGAAGGGTCTAGGCCCGAAACGTCAGCTTTTGCGCTCCTGAGATGCTGCTTGGCCTGCTGTGTTCATCCAGCCTCACATTTTATTATCTTGGAATTCTCCAGCATCTGCAGTTCCCATTATCTCTCATCTAGCCATTGTCAGCTTTTACAGAGCAGCCCAAATTACTTGAAAATTGCCACTGACCGAGCCACATACTTCTCATGAATTCACAAACACCTTAAATGGTCAGTCATTCTTTAGATAGGTTACAACCTTCCTGTACACTCCACTTATGAAAAATTACTGTGAAAGTCAAAATCTAAAATAACCTACTCTCAAACTTCACCAGGGGAGCAAGCAGCTCCACTGAACATTTTTGCATCTGCTACTGATTTAATGAACACGTTGCTGTCCCTTGCTATTATTCATTGCACAGATCCACGTTCTGCTGTATGCCATGTGTCTTGTGACAGATACATTGCATCTTACACCTCTTCCATGCTTACCTTGAACATACACCTAGCTCCTCCTCCACTTCCTCCTTCAGAAAAGGCAACGAAGTAAAGAAGAAATATGTCAACAAAATCATCTCTCCATTTCACTCATGTTTGTTCTATTCATCAAGAATGAGGTTCTCTTTAAATCATCTAATTTCCTGATCCTTGACAATTGCTTACTCATGAGGATGAAGCAGTCTACATCTGAACATGGAATATGCCATTCAGCCCCTCAAATCTGTTCTACCATCGAATAAGATCTGTTGTAATCTCAACCCAATATTCCTGGTAACCTTTCACCTCCTTTCTTCATACAAATCTATTCACCTCTGCCTTAAAAATATTTAAAGAATCTGCTTCTACTAGCTTTGCAGGGAGACTTCCAAAGATTCACAATTCTCTTAAAGGAAAAGGAGGGTCTAGGCCCGAAACGTCAGTTTTCCTGCTCCTAAGATGCTGCTTGGCCTGCTGTGTTCATCCAGCTCCACACCTTGTTATCTTGGATTCTCCAGCATCTGCAATTCCTATTATCTCTCAACTCTTGTTTCAACTGACTTGAATCTTCAAATCTTTCCTCACAAGAAAACCTATTTGTTCCAGGTATTAGTACAGTAAACCTTCTCTGAACTGTTTCCAATGCATTTACAGCCTTTCTGAAATAAAGTGGCCAATACAGCACATAGTACTCCAGATGTGTTGGTACCAGTGTTAGCACCACTGTATAAGTGAAGCATGTAATCACGTAACTTTCAGTTGGTGGAAATCTCACCTGCAAGTCTGAAAGTTGTGGGTTCCAGTCCCACATCAGACTGTTGAGTACATTAGCCAGGTGAATGCTGTAGAACAAAAAACAAAGTATTTTCTGGACCGGAATGGGCCCTTTGGCCCTCCAAACCTGCACCAACATGCTGCCTGTCACAACTAAAATCCCCTACCCTTCCAGGGACTGTATCCCTCTATTCCCATCCTATTCATGTATTTGTCAAGATGCCCTTTACATGTCACTATAGAATCTGCTTCCAATACCTCCCCTGGCACCCACCATCCTCTGTTTAAAAGACTTGCCTTCTACATCACCTTTAAATCTTGCCCCTCGCACCTTAAACCTATGGCCCTGGTAACTGACTCTTCCATCCTAGGAAAAAGCTTCTGACATTCCACATCCTTCATAATCTTGTAGATTTCTATCAGGTCGCTCCTCAACCTCCATGGTTCCAGTGAGAACAACCCAAGTTTCCCTAACCTCTCCTCATAGCTAATGCCCTCCATACCAGGTAAAATCCTGGAAAATCTTTTCTGTACCCTCTCCAAAGCCACCACATTCTACTGGTAGTGTAGTGACCAGAACTGAACACAGTATTCCAAATATGGTCTAACTAAGGCTCTGTAAAGCTGCATCATTACTTGCCAAGTTTTAAACTCAACGCCTCGGCTGATGAAGGCAAGCATGCCGTATGCCTTGTTGACTACTTTCACCTGCGTTGTCACTTTCAGTGATGTGTGTATCTATACACCCAGATCCCTCTGCCTATCAGCACTCTTAAGCGATCTGCCATTTACTACTTTAATGTAGTACTGTAGAGGTTGGGTGTTTGGTTGACCGCTCAGGTGAACACAAACAATCCCACGGCACAATCTGAAGAGTAAGGGTGTTGACCAAGTATTCGAGTTAACATTTATCCCTCATGAAACATCACTAAAACACATCTGGTGTTTTAGACATTACTATCTGCAGGATTGTACTGCTTGCAAACAGGCTTCAGCAATTGTTACATTATAACAGCCACAGCAAGACTATTCTTTTCAAGGTGTAAAGCACCTTGAGACATCTTGGTATTACAGGAATGCACACTAAGTGTGTTTAGATCATATCTGACTCTACAGACTATTAACTAGGATTTACCTGGCCGTATCATAGTTGGGCCTGAAGTGACTGGCTTGCAGCAAGATGTGGTCGGCACAATATCTTGGAGTCAAACTGGGCTGAATTTGAACCCATTTCCAGATATGAAAACTTACTGGATGAGTTCATAGAGATTGTAAGGTTTTTCCTTACTGAGTTCAAAAACTCAGATCAATGAGCCGAGGCTACAACCTCAATTGACCATGCACTGATCAAAAGGGGCACTGGCTGGACACTTTTAAAAAAAAATTGATTTTCTCACCACCATTGGATTGCAAACAGTTCCAGCAGTTCATTTCCATATTGACAAAAAGAAATAATGGTGTTTTATAGAATAAACACTTAAATAACATCCAGCATTGCACTAAATTCTCAATAGTCTGCAAACGGAATGCTGAACACTGGGAACTGGAAGGTCTGATTTGTGCACAGCCCATACAATGTTTGGACCACAGATAGAAATCTGTACAAGAAAAAAAAACTTTAAATATAAAAAAAAAATTCTATTTTGAAACTTCTTTCTGATTACTGGGAATAATAACTTCACATTAACAACAGAATAATAGAAAACTTAAAGATAGCAGAAAGCAAGTGACTTGCATTCTGACAGTTAGAAGGAGCTGAGTTGATCAATTAACTTGAGTGTTTTATTTAATGGTTTACCAGTGTCGACTTGATACCAACGCTTTCTGCTGCCTGGAATGCAAGGGAAAAATTTCTTCGCTGCAAAATGAAGACAGAAGAGGTTAGAAGCCTGTTGTTATAAGACATCTAAAGAACATTAGCATCTACCAATCCAAAATCTTCAAGCAGTTCTTTAAATGTTCGGGCGCTTATTACCTCTCTGTGATGTAAATGACAAATTTATCACAGCACACAGGCTTATAACTCTGGACTTCTTTGGAAATGCATTATCCATTTTGCCCCTGTCCATGGTTATTAGACTTTGACACAGGTCTGAGCAAACACAGTCAACATGCAGCAGGGTGTGAGCTTGCCATGAGGTGAAAAGTTCCTTTGCTGAATCAGCATCTTTTATAATATAGCTCTTCTCCAATACGTACATTAGTTATTGAGATAAAAACCAGAAAATGTTGGAGAAACTCAGTAGGTCTTGTAGCATCCGTGCAGAAAGAAACAGAATTAACATTTCAAGTCCAATATGACTCTTCTTCAAAACAAAGTGATTGGAAAATGATGGCTTCTGTATTGTGGACAGAGAGAGTGGAACAGGGTGTGAAGGGTTGCTAATGGTGGTGAAGGAGATGTAAGATTTGTGTAAATTATCGATGTGAAAAGGAGAGAATGGGTCCACTCTGGTGGTTCAGTGGTTAGCACTGCTTTCTCACAGCGCCAGGGATCCAGATTCAATTTCATCCTCGGGTAACTATCTGTGCAGAGTTTGTACATTCTCCCTGTGTCTGCGTGTGTTTCCACCAGGTGCTCTGGTTTCCTCCCATGGTCCAATAAAGCGCAGGTTAGGTAGACTGGCTATGCTAAATTGTCCATAGTGACTAGGGATGTGCAGGCTAGATAGATTAGCCATAGGAAACGCAAGGCTACAGCGATACGGTAGGACGTGGTTCCAGGTTAAATGCTCTTCTCACAGGGTTGCTGCTGCCACGATTGGCCAAATAGTCAGCTTTCATACTTCTAAAGCAAACAACTTCACATTTTCACACATTCAGCACATCTGCCATTTTTCGCCGTTCATTTAACTTTACTTAGTTTCACTTAAGCACAAGAGATGCAGTTGGAGCATTTCTTGCACTTCCTGCACCTCTGCCCTCACAACCCCTCCCCGCAACAAGAACAAAGACAGAATTCCCCCTTGTCCTCGTGTATCACCCCACTAACCTCTGGATTCACGTATCATTCTCCGCCACCTGCAATCTGATCCCATAATCAAGGATATATTTCCCTCCCCATCCCTGTCTTGCCTTCCATATAGACTGCTCTCTGCAACTCCCTCGTCCACTCCACACTCCCCCACTAGTCCCACCATCCCCGCACCTTTTCCTGCAACTGCAGGAAGTGCTACATCTGCCCCTACACCTGCCCCATCACCTCCATCCACAGCTGCAACTGTAAACCCAGTGTACTGTTTTCTTTCTCTGTTTAAAAGAGGATGCACTGACACTGAAGGCAGTTCCATTAAGATTTATGAAGCTACTTCTTGGGCCGAAGAGGAAAAGAGTTTAGGCTTTATTTATTAAGAGTTTAGAACATAGGAACAGGAGAAGAACGCCATTCAGCTCCTTGAGATTGTTCCAGTATTCAATGAGATCATGGCTAATCTGTAGCCCGACTCAATATAGCTGCCTTTGACCCATATCCTTTAAGAACAACAAGGTGGTGATCTTACTGAAACATGCAGAATTCTGAGGGACTTGACAATGTAGCTGTTGAGACTATGTTTCCATTCGTGAGGGGAATTCTGATCCAAGGAACACAGCTACAGAATAAGGGGAGTGAACACTTGAAATTCTCTGCCTCAAAGTTGTGGAGGATTCATCATAAAGTATTTAAACAGGAGACAGCTTTTTGAAATTATGGGGATGATGATGAGCTGATGAAAGAGGAGTTGAGGTCATGGAGCAGATCAACCTTGATCTTGTGGAATGGTGTGGCTCAAGGGGCTACTATTGCTACTGTTTCTTATTTGATCTGATAATCCTCAACTCTACTTTCCTGCCTTTTCCCAGAACCCACAATTCCCTTACTGATGGAAATTCTGTCTATCGCAGCTTTGATTATACTTAATGATACAGCCTCAACAGCCTGGAGCTCATGGTTTTCCGGGGTAAAGAGTTCCACAGATTACTACTGTTTGAGACTAAAAATTCCTCCTCATCTCAGTGTCCAGTGCCCTTTTTATTGTCCCAAGTTGTAAACAGTCCACCCTAGACCTGATATTGGGGAATGAACCCAGCCAGGTGATCAAAGTTTCAGTGGGGGAGCATTTCGTGAGCAGTCACCCTAATTCCGTAAATTACTTACACATAAGGATAAAGGTAGTGCTTAGGTGAAAGTATTAAACTGAGGGAAGGCTAACTACTGCAATATTTGGGTCTGCTCTCATTGGAGAGAAGGAGGCTAAGAGGGGATTTAATAGAGACATACAAGATGATCAGAGGATTAGATACGGTGGACAGTGAGAGTCTTTTTCCGAGGATGATGACTTCAGCTTGTACAAGGGGGCATAGCTACAAATTGAGGGGTGATAGATTTAAGATAGATGTCAGAGGCAGGGTCTTTACTCAGAGAATGGTAAGGGCGTAGAACACCCTGCCTGCCAATGTAGTTAACTCAGCCACATTGGGGCATTTAAACAGTCCTTGGATAACCATATGGATGATGATGGGATAGTGCAGGGGGATGGGCTTAGATTAGTTCATAGGTCGGCGCAATATTGAGGGCCGAAGGGCCTGTTCTGCGCTGTATTGTTCTATGTTCTATATTAGGCAGGTACTCGGTAATGTAAAACGAGGACAGCTGTTTGAGGGTAAATCCGCACCTGGCATGTTGGACTTTTTAAATCTACAATTCACGGCTCTTGAACTCAATCCCTCTATTAATGAAAGCTAACACACCATACGCCTTCTGAACAACTCAACCTACCTGGTGGCAGCTTTTAGGGAACTGTAGATTTTAAATCTACAATCAAAAAACTGAAAGGGAAACCATACAATTTCACAGTTTATACACCAATCTGCAGATACGTCTATTAGGACACTGGCATTTAGTTCTTTTCACCAACAAAACCAATCTTCTGGCCTTTCACAATGCTCATCACCATTTTGTTGTTGCATCCAATCTGACTTTCTTATTCACTTTCTCTTGCTCTAATAATCCTTTTTTCTTTTCAAGAAGTTATCCAATTTATAGCTGTTTATCGGCTTGTGAAAAGAACAGAGATCCCATAGACCGACATAAATGTAAAGTGTAACAAATTGATACAAAAGGAAGCAGCAGAAATTTCTAAATGGAAGAAGAAAATTTTGCAAGAGATAGGGTGGACATCCTCACATTTTACAAGTGCATCAGAAAGAGGTGGATGGCTAAGAGCAGCTTAAGCTTCAAAAACAGGTTCAAGTGATATTTTATTGAAAATAAGGACTTAATAACAAATTGACCTTTAAGGAGGTAAGGGGTAAAGTAATCAGAGTTGAGGAACACTAAATAAATTAAGTGGAGGAAATTACAAGATTTAATATATGTTTTTAAAAAAATCAGAAATAATAATGAAACTAAAAATAGGCAAATTCCCAGAATTTGATTTTTTAAACTCATAAGGAGAACATAAATGAGGATGTTTTAGTTATGATCTTCCGAAAGTCTCTTTATTCATAAATGATTGCTTTGGGTTACAATGTCTCCAATGTCACTCCAGTTCTCAAGGACAAAAGAAAAAACACAGAAAATAACAGATTAATGTCTGTTCTGAAGAGGTTTCTCAAGTCTGACAATAGGGACAGTGTGTCTGAGCATTTGGATAAATATGAACAGATCGTAGGAAAAATACTAGTAGGTCATGAAGCTCCTTAAGCCTATTCTACCATTTAATGAGATCACAGGGAGCCTGTCTTGATTTATAAAGGGTACATCATGTCTAAATAACCTGGCTAAACTTTGTAAGTAGTGCACTGATGATGTATATGAAGGACTGGATTTTTCGAGGTGTCATGTTTACGCCCTTCCCACCCCCCAACACCCGTCAGCTGGGAGGCTGCCCATGAAAATGCCAACTGCCCGACTGCCTTCAATGTTATGGTAGGGCTGTGGTGCAGCAGTAATGTCACTGGACCCGTAATCCAGGAAGATTGTCCCTAGAATAGTAATTCAGAGACGCAGGTGACATTCTGGGGATATGTATTTAAATACCATCATGGCAGATACTGACATTTGAATTTAATAAAAAATCTCAAATTAAAAGTCTAATGATTACCAGAAAGCCATTGTCAGTTATCAAAAAAGAAACCCATCTGGTAGGCTAAAGTCCTTCATGGAAGGAAATATGCTGTCCTTACTTGGTCTGACTTACCGGTGACTATTGACCTGCAAAAATGGGGTTGGTTCTTAACTGCAACTTGAAATGGCCAAGCAAGCCATTCAGTTGTATCAATTCACGGAAAAAGTCTCAAAAGTGAAATGAAGTTGAATGGATCACCTGGCATTGACCTAGGCACCAGTAACAGCAACATCAAACTCAGCCACCCTGTAGAACTTATGAAGCTTTCTTACCAACATCTGGGAGCCAGTGCTAAAATTTGCACAGTTTACCACAGACTAGTCAAGCAGTAGCTTGACATGGTCTTACGCTCAGAATTGTACTTCAATGGTAACACCAACACCATCCCTGGGTGGTCCTGTCTCATTATGGGACAGATTCAGCAGAAATGGGATACAATTTTACACAATTGGGAGCAAGTTGCCCTAAGAATCCTCAACGTTGATTGTCGATCACTTTCCCAAGTTGAAGAAAACTTGGAGGAAGCATGGAAGGTAGCAAAGGTGCAGGATGGACTCTGTATGGGGAATGTTAATGACTAACATTAAGAATGCCTTGGAAGCAGTGCTGATGACCAAGCTGGTTGAGTCCTAAAGAATATTGCTACTAGACTGGATCTGCAGAAGGTGGTGAGGGAATCAAGGAGGAGGAAAAACATACTAGACTTCATCTCTCTTAGCTACCTACTGCTGGTACACCTGCTCGAGTGACCACATCAGACAGTCCCTTCTATGTGATGTGTGTGAAACTATCTTCATGTTAAATGGGGTAAACCTCAAATAAATCTAGCAACTCAAGGCTGAGATCTATGAGACATTGTGGGCCATCACCAACAGAATTATTCAGCAACATAATCTGCAATCTCATGGCCCAGTAAATTCCCCATTCAGCCATTAATATCAAAGCCAGGCAAACAATTCTGGGTCAATGAAGACTGCAGAAGGGCACGAGTAGCAGCACCAGGAACACCTAAAAATGAGGTGTCAATCCGAAGCTATGAAACAAGTCTACTTGTGTGTCAAACAACATAAGGAGCAAGTGAAAGGCAAAGCTAAACAATTCCACAACCAATGAATCAGATTTAAGCTATGTTCTGCCACATCCACATCCAGTTGTGAATGATGGTAGACAATTCACTGGAGATGGCGGCTCCACAAAGTTCTCTATCCTCAATGATGGGGGAGCCCAGCACATTGGTGCACAAGATAAGGCTGAAGCATTCACAACAATCTCCCCAGAAGTGCTGAGTGGATGATCCATTTCGGCCTCCTCCACTAGTACCCAGAATCAAAGATGTCAGTCTTATCATTTCACTTCAAAAATTGGCTAAAGACATTGGATACTGTAAAAGGTAGGGCCGTAACAACATTCAAGCAATTATGCTGAAACCCTGTGCCTCAGAGGCAGGGTCGCTATTGTTACACCACAAGAGCTCCAGTTCCTCAGGGCAGATATTTTCCAATCAACCTGTTCAGAAATATTGTTACACACTTCAAGAACAGGTAGGACTTGAACTTGAGCTCCAAGCTCTGAGATATGGACATTACCACTGCAACATGTGGACACAGTTCCTTAGAGCAACGTCCTAGGTCAAACCACCTTCAGCTGTTTCATCAACGTCCCTCCTTCCATCATTAGATTGCTGATGATTATGCAGTGCCAAGAACAATTCAAGACTCCTCTGATACATAAGCAGTCTTTGTTCATATGCAGTAAGACCTGGACAATATCCAGGCTTGGGTTGACAAGAGGAAAGTAACATTTGCATGACACAACTGCCAGGCAATGGCTATCTCTAACAAGACAGAATCTAAGCAGACCTCCTTGACATTCAATGGCATTAACATTACCGAATCCCGCACTGACATCATCCTCGGTCACCATTAACAGGAAACTGAACAGGGCTAGCTATACAAATACTGTGACTACAAGAACAAGTCAGAGATTAAGAATTCAGCTGTGACACCTCATGACTCCCCAGACCTTATCCAGCACCTACCTTGCACAAGTCAGAAGTCTGCTGGAATATTTCCTACTTGCCAGGCCAAGTGCAGTTCCAACAACACTTGAGAAACATTACAACACCCAGGAAGAAATGGCCACTTGATTAGCTCCACATCCACAAGCATCCACTTCATCCATCACTGACACTCAGTAGCAATGGCATATACTAGCTACTGCAGAAATTCACCAAGGTTGCTTAGGCAGCACCTTCCAAACCCATCACCTATCACCATCTAAAAGGACAAGACTAGGAGAGATATAGGAAGACCACCACCTGCAAGTTCTCCTCTAAGCTGCATACTATCCTGACTTGGAAACAGACCTTCCTTCACTGTCGCAGAGTCAAAATTCTGGAAACCTTCCTTGTGGTCCACCTACATCAAATGGACTGCAGCAGTTCAAGGAGGCAGCTCACTAACACCTTCTCAAGGACAATTAGTAATGGGTAATAAATGATGCCTCACATCCCTGAATGATTTTTGAAAAACCTGAGTTCCTTATGGTTTATTGACAACAATCTGGTATTACTGGCCACTCATTCTGGGCCTCTCCCAATTTACAGAATTCTAACAGGACAGGTTCCTGCAAAAGCTTGTACTGATGCCTCATCTTTTTGATCTTATTAAATGACTTGGATGAAGAGCCAACTGCTTATCCAAATTTGCTGATGATATTAAACTGGGGGCAGTATCATGACGGAGCTGGGAAAAGAAAGTTGCTGAGGGGCATTAACATGTTAAGTTCACAAGTAAACCTGATTCATCAAGCAGTGATTCCTGGAACAGGTGACTACTTGGTGCAATGGGATGAGTAATGTCATCTCTGTGACATTTATTCCATGGTAACTGGGCCACGTTAGCTATCAGGGTTGTGTAACACTCCCAGGTTTGGAGTCAAGAGAAGAATGTCCCAAAATACTGCTAAAATAAGTACGTTTAAAACATGCATTTTGAAATCTGTAGAGACAATTTACAGGCATTAAGAAAACCTTTTCAACTTAACAGCACTTGAAGCAATCAACAGACTGTGGTTTTACCTTGTCCTGACTGTTCAGCTCCTGGTATGGGATGTGTGCTGGAAGATATGTGTGAAGCACAGCACAGAATGCAAGACCATCGTTCCAACTACTGCTAAAGTTTGTGATATCAATATTCTGTAGTAGAGGGGAGGGATAGTGAAGAGAAAAACAGAGATATTTGATTATTCTGTATTAATGATAAAATATAAAAACCTACCCCATGCTTGCCATTAGCTTTTGAACTTTTCACAAAATTTCTGGCTGGATCACACTTGCACTCTAATTGAACAAGATGCCATATCTCATTTCTGAGGCAGGACTTTCCTGCTCAAACACACAATTGAATCCCTCCTTCTATTATCTCAGCAAATGTATAAAAAGCACAAAGAACAAAGAACAATACAACAGAGAACAGGCCCTTCGACCTCCAAGCCTGCGCTGACACATTCTACTCTTCCATACCAAAACTGTCTCCACTTACAGGATCCATATCCCTCTATTCCCTTCCTATTCATGAATTCGTCCAAGTGCTTCTTGAATGCTACTCTCGCGTCTGCTTCCACCACCTCCTGTGGCAGCACGTTCTAGGCACTCACCACCGTTTGTGTGCATACTTTTCCTTGCACATCTCTTTTAAACATGCCCTCCCTCACACCTTGAACCTGTGTCCTCTAGTAATTGACTCTTCCAACTGGGGAAAATGCATCATATCTTCCATGCCATTCACAATCTTACAAACTTTTATCAGGTCGCCCCTCAACCTCCTGTGTTCCAGTAAAAACAAATCCAGTCTATCATACCTATCTTTATGGCTTAAATCCCCCATACTAAGCAACATCCTGCTAAGCCTTTTCTGTATCCTCTCCAAAGCATCCACATCCTTCCAGTAGTGCGATGACCAGAATTGTGTGCAATATTCCAAGTGTGGCCTAACAGACGTCCTAATACTCAGTGTCCCTTCTAAGGAAGGCAAGCATGCCACAGGCCTTTTTTTATTACCTCATCTACCTACGCTGTCACCTTCAATGATGTATGGATCTGCACACCCAGATCCCTCTGCATATCAATACTCCTAAGGGTTCTGCCATTCACTGTATAACTTCCACCTGTACTTGACCTTCCACAATGCATCACCTCATATTTGTCCCGAGCACTAAGTTAAAATCACCCACCACAACAACCTTGCTGTTTCCACATATTTCCAAAATCTGTCTACACATTCTCTCTTTTATCTCTTGCAGGCTGTTGGGAGGCCTTGTAATATACCCCCAACATTGTGATTTCACCTCCTCCTACTCCTGAGTTCTACCCATATTGCCTTGCTGTAAGAGTCTTTTGATGTATCCTCCCTCATTACAGCTGTGAGATACTCCTTTACCAGTAATGCAACTCCCCCACCCCTTTTACATCCCTTTGGATCACACTTGAAACATCTAAATCCTGGGACATTCAGCTGCCAGTCCTGTCCCTCTCTCAGCCAAGTCTTTGTATTTGCAATAATGTCATCATTCTAAGTACTAATCAAAGCTCTAAGTTCATCTACCTTGCCTATTCTAGTATTGAAACACATGCATTTCAGACCACCTCTCCTGTTTTCAGCAGTGTTTCCCTGTTGTTTTTGTTCTTAGTCATGTTTGCCTTAGTTTCTACCTCTCTTTCAACTTTTGCATCTGTTGCCCTGCTCCTCTGGTTCCCATCCCTCTGCTACACGAGTTTAAACCCTCCCCAAACACTCCACCAAATAGCACCCCCACCCTGCCCCCCAAAAGAAACCAGTCCTAGTCCTGCCTGAGTGTAACCTGCCCAGTATGTACTGGTCACACCTTCCCAGAACTGGTCCCAATGTCCCACGAATCTCAAACCCACCCTCTCACACCATCTTTTTAGCCACGCGTTCATCCTAAATACCCTGCTGTTTCTACTCTGACTAGTTCGTGGCACTGGTAGTAATCCTGAGATAACTACCTTTGAGGTTGTACATTTCAACTTTCTTCCTAGTTCTCTATATTGTGCTTTTAGGACCTCATCCAATAGACAATAGGTGCTGGAGTAGGCCATTTGGTCCTTCGAGCCAGCACCACCATTCATTATGATCATGGCTGATCATCCACAATCAGTATTCTGTTCCTGCCTTATCCCCAACCCCCTTGATTCCACTATCTTTAAGAGCTCTATCTATCTCTTTCTTGAAAGTATCCAGAGAGTTGTCCTCCACTGCCTTCTGGGGCAGAGCATTCCATATATCCACCACTCTCTGGGTGAAGAAGTTTTTCCTCAACTCTGTTCTAAATGGCCTGTCCCTTATTTTTATACTGTGTCCTCTGGTTCTGGACTCATCTATCAGCGGAAACATGCTTCCTGCTTCTAGAATGTCCAATTCCTTAATAATCTTATACGCATAATCAGATAATAATCAGATAACGCATAATAATCAATCAGATCCCCTCTCATCCTTCTAAACTCTAGTGTATACAAGCCCAGTCACTCCAATCTTTCAACATATGATAGTCCCGCCATTCCGGGAATTGTCCTCGTGAACCTATGCTGCACTCTCTCAATAGCAAGAATGTCCTTCCTCAAATTTGGAGACCAAAACTGCACACAATACTCCAGGTGTGGTCTCACCAGGGCCCTGAACAGCTGCAGAAGGACCTCTTTGCTCCTATACTCAATTCCTCTTGTTATGAAGGCCAGCATGCAATGAGCTTTCTTCACTGCCTGATGTACATGCATGCGTGTTCTTGTACATCAGTCAATGAAAGCACCTAGATCTCATTGTACTTCCCCTTTACCTAACTTGACTCCATTGAGATAGTAATCTGCCACCAAAGTGTATAACTGCACATTTATCCACATTAAACTGCATCTGCCATGCATCCGTCCACTCACCTAGCCTGTCCAAGTCACCCTGTATTCTCATAATATCCTCCTCACATTTCACACTGCCACCCAACTTTGTGTCATCAGCAAATTTGTTAATATCACTTTTAATGCCTTCGTCTATATCATTGATACATATCATAAACACATATCGTATCCTTTATTTAAACTTAATGTTGTTAATACCAACATGTTCCACGATCACTGGCTTTTCTACCGTCCCCCTCCAGAATGTCCTGCAAACACTCAGAGACATCCAGGGCCCCAGCACCAGGGGGGCAACACACCATTCTGGACTTTGGTATGCGGCCACAGAAACATCAATTCCCCTTACAACTGAATCCCCTATAACTGTAGCATTTTTATGCCAATTTCTCCCTCCTGCTTCAGCAAAGCCAATCATGGTGCCATGAATTTGGCTGCTGCTGTTGTCCCAAGAGGCCAACCCTCTCGCAGTATCCAAAATGGTATATCTGTTTTAGAACACAGAACAGTACAGCACAGTACAGGGCCATCGGCCCACGATGTTGTGCTGAACTTTTACCTGAAACCTAATGTCCATCTAACTTTCACCACTACCTTATATGATCATCCATATGCCTTTATAATAGCTGCTTAAATGCCCCTAATGAGGCCGACTCCACTACCCTCTCCGGCAATGCATTCCATGCCCTTACCACTCTCGAGTAAAGAACGTACCTCTTTGACGTCTCCCCGATATCTACCTCCTTTCATTTAAAACTATGTCCCCTGGTAAAAGCTACCTCCATCCGAGGAAAAAGTCTCTGGCTGTCCACTCTACCTATACCACTGATCATTTTGTACACCTTTATCAAGTAACTCCCATCCTTTGTCATTCTAAAGAGAAAAGCCCCGGCTCTCTCAATGTTTCCTCATAAGACCTTCTGTCCATTCCAGGCAACATCCTGGTAAATCTCCTCTGCGCCTTTTCTAACGCTTCCACATCTTTCCTGTAATGAGGTGATTAGAACTGGACACAATACTCCAGATGTGGCCAAACCAGGCTTTTGTATAGCTGGAGCATAACTTCACGGCTCTTGAACTCAATTCCTCTATTGATGAAAGCTAACACACCATACACCTTCTTAACAACTCTATCCACCTGGGTGCCAGCTATCAGGGAACTGTGAACATGAACCCCAAGATCCCTCTGCACCACCACACTGCCAAGAATCTTTCCGTTAAACTTGTATTCTGCTTTCAAGTTCATCCTTCTAAAATGAATCATTTCACACCGAAGGGTCTTGGCCCAAAACGTCAGCTTTTGTGCTCCTAAGGTGCTGCTTGGCCTGCTGTGTTCATCCAGCTCCACACTTTCTTATCTTGGATTTTCCAGCATCTGCAGTTGCCATCATCTCTCCCATCTCACACTTTTCTGGGTTAAACTCCATCTGCCACTTCTGGCCCAGCTCTGCATCCTGTAAATGTCCCTTTGTAACCTAGAACTTTGCACTGTCCACAACTTGACCCACCTTCGTATCATCTGTGAACTTGCTAATCAACCTTTCCACTCCTTCATCCAGATCATTTACAAAACTCACAAATAGAAGAGGACCCAGAACAGATCCTTATGGTACATTGCTCGTAACTGAGAACCATGTTGAATATTTTCCGTCCACTACCACCCTTTGCCTTTTAAGGGTCAGCCAATTCTGAATCCAATCGGCCACATTTCCCCTATCCCATGCCTCCTGACTTTCTGCATGAGCCTACCATGGGGAACCTGATCAAACACCTTACTTAAATCCATATATGCCACATCCACTGCTCCACTTTCATCCACGTGCTTGGTCACCTCTTCAAAGAATTCAAAAAGGTTTGTGAGACATGATCCACCCCTCACAAATCCATGCTGATTATCAGGAATCAAACTGTGCCTTTCCAAGTGACCATAAATCTTGTCTCTCAGAGCCCTTTCTAATAATTTTCCCACACTGACGGAAGACTAACTGACCTGTAGTTTTCAGCATTATCCCTGTTCCCATTTTTGAACAAGGGAATGACATTTGCCACTCTCCAGAGTTCTGTCCGCATACCTGTGGACAGTGAGGACGAAAAGATCATCGCCAAAGGCCCTGTGATCTTGTCCCTCACTTCCCATAGCATCCTTGGATAAATCCCATCAAACCCGGGGACTTATATAACTTCAACTTCCTCAGAATTCCTACCACATCCTGTTTACTAAGATCAACCTCTTCTTGCCTACCTGCCTGTTTCACAATGCCCTCCTCTAGAACTAGGTACCTCTCAGTTGTAAATACTGAAGAAAAGTATTCATTAAGGACTTCTCCTATCTCTTTAGGCTCTGTGCACAAATTCCCTTTACAATCCTTGATCAGCCCTACCCTTTCTCTGGGCATTTTTTTGTTCTGCACATATGTGTAAAAAGCCTTGGAGTTTTCCTTGACCCTATTCGCCACGCTTTTCTCATGCACCCTTATAGCTCTCCTCAACCCTTTCTTCAGCTCCTTCCCAGCTAACTTGTATACCTCTAGAACCTTTTCCGTTCCTCTTTTCCTAAACCTTACATAAGCCTCCTTCTTCCTCTTAACCAGTCGTTCGACCTCTCTCGAGAACCATGGTTCTCTCACTCGACCGCATCTTCCCTGCCTGCTAGGAACAAACATATCAAGCACAAGCAGTATGCATTCCTTAAACAATCTCCACATTTCTGTGGTGCTCTTCCTTGACAGCATCTGTTCCCGATTTATGTTACCCAGTTCTTGCCCAACAAAATTGTAATTACCCATCCCCCAATTGTAAACTTTACCGTGCTGTATGTACCTATCCTTATCCACGACTATCATGAAAGAAACAGAGTTATGATTGCTACTGCCAAAATGCTCTCCTACTAACACTTGGCCCGGTTCGTTGCCAAGCACCAAATCCAAAGTGGCCTCCCTTCCAGCTGGTCTATCTACATACTGTGTCAGGAATCCTTCCTGAATGCACTGGACAAAATCTGCTCCATCAAAACTATTACAACTAAAATGTTTCCTATCAACATTTGGAAAATTGAAGTCACCCATGACTGCAGCCCTGTGACTTCTGCATCTTTTCAGTATCTGCCTCGCAGTCCGCTCCTCCACTTCTCTGCAACTATTAGGGTATTATAGTAAAAAAAAACCCAAAAAACTGACTGCTCCTTTCTTGTTTCTGACCTCAACCCAAACTGACTCTGTAGACATATCATTCTCGAACTGCCTTTTAGCTAATATACTTGCCCTGGCTAGCAATGTCACACGCTACCTCTTGTTCCACCCTCCCTATTTCTTTTAAAGCATCTAAATCCTGTAACTTCCAACAATCATTCCTCTCCCTGAGTTACACAAATTTCTATAACGGCCACAACATCATAGTTCCAAGTACCACACATGCTCTTAAGTTTATCTGCTTTATTTCTGATACTTCTAGCATTGAAGTATGCGCACCTCCAACCATCTCGGTGTCCGCAATTATGCTCCATTGACCACATTTCTTTATAAACCACCTCACTCCCTGTTGTGTCTGTCAGAAGGCTGAATACTTCAAACTCTGAATTATAATTCTGGTTCCCCAACCCCTGCCAAACTAGTTTAAACCATCCTGAACAGCTCCAGCAAACCTCCTCCCAGGATATTTGTGCCCTTCTGGTTCAGGTACAAACTGTCCTTACTGTACAGGTCCCACCTTCCCCAGAATGTGTTTCAATTATCCACAGTCCAGCTAGACCATGCTGGCCATGTTCCCAAACTAAACTAGTCCCATTTGCCTGAATTAAGACCATAACCATCCAACCTTTCCTATTCACGTGCTTATCCAAATGTCTTTTATACGTTGGAACTGCCGATGCTGGAGTCTGAGATAGCAAGGTGTGGAGCTGGAGGCCAGTGTCAAAGGATCCTCTGATGCTGCCTAGTGCTCCCTCTAGCTCTACACCTTGTTATCACTTTTATATGTTGTATTTGTACATGCATCCACACTTCCTCCAGCAGTTCACTCTGCATGCAAACCACATTCTGTGTTTAAAAAAAAGTCCCCCACGTCATTTCTAAAACTTTGTCCTCCTACATTAAAAATATGCACCCTAGTTTTGAACTCTTCCACCCTAGGGAAAAGCCCCTTGCTGTTCACCTTAATTATGCCCCTTATGGTTTTACATACCTTTATAAGGCCACCCCTCAACTTCTTATACTCCAGTGAAGAAAGGTCCCCGCCTATTTTTATTTCTCAAACCCTTCATTCCTGACAACATCCTGGTGAATCTTTTGTGAACCCTTTCCAATTTAATATCTTTCTTACAGCAGGATGACTGGAAATGCGCACACAACTCCAGGGCAGGCCTCACCAACATCCGGTACAACCTCAACATGAAGGATGTTAATGTACTGGGGAGCTCTATGTCAGGCTTTTTATAATTTAGACTGTTAGGACAACTGTGAATTTTAAAATTTTTGACAGTTTCACACTTTTTGTTGCTGTGAGGACTCTGTGAGGCTAATGCCACGCACACTGGGTAGGGAAACTGGGGTCTGGTAGATGAGGGAGTTTCATTCGTGATACCACCGTACCAAATGATAACTCATGTCCTTGTTGTATGAGTGTGCTATCTTAGGAGGCAAGATGTAAAGTGATTGAGGTTGTTTTGCACACTCACCAAAAGTAAAAAGAACCAATGGTAATTGCAGATTACCAATAAAATGCCATTGTTCAATCCTTCACCTCTGTCCGGGGACTGCTTTCAGTGGGAACTTTGCTTTTCCACATGCTGTGGTCAAAAATGATCACTAACTTCATAAAGTTGAATAACTTTGTACTAACCATTTTGGAATCAATCCAGCACAAACTTCAAGAACAACGGAAATCAGAAATTATGGCCAAACAAAGTCTGCAACTTTGTTAGAGGCATAGAGGTCTAAGAATAGCGGCAGTTTAGGAAAAGATGAGGGCTATGAGACTTGGGTGTCATGATGGAAAAGTTGCTGAAGGATGGCATGCAGATGCAGCTGGCAGTGAGGAAAGGTAATAGCATGCTCTTCTTCATAGCAAGAAGATTTACGTATCGGAGTAAGGATGTCTTGCTGCAGTTATACAGGGCCTTGTTGAGGCCACATCTTGAGTATTATGTGCAGCTTTTGTTTCCTACTCCAAGAAAGGACATTCTTGCTATTGAGGGTCTCCAGCAAAGGCTCAACGGACTGGTTTCTAGGATGGCAGGACTGACATATGAAGAAAGGCTGGATAGACTGGATTTGTATTCGCTGAAATTTAGAAGCATGAGGGGGGGGATCTCATAGAAACATATAAAATCCTGATGGGACTGAACAGGCTTGATGCAGGAAGAATGTTCTCAATGTTGGGGAAGTCCAGAACCATGGATCGCAGTCTAAGAGTGAGCCATTTAGATCTGAGATGAGTAAGAATTTCTTTGCTCAGAGCTGTGAACCTGTGGTGTTGTCTCCCACAGAAAGTTGTTGGGGCCAATTCATTAGATATATTCAAGAGGGAGCTGTACATGGCTGAAGGGATCAAGGAGCATGAGGAGCAGGCAGGAATGGGATACTGAGATTACATGATCAGCCATGATCATATTGAATGACAGTGCAGGCTTGAAGGGCTGAATGGTACTCCTGCACCTATTTTCTATGTCTCTATAATGGAAGCCCTCCCTTCTACACCAACCCCGTAACCACGTGTTTAGCTGCTCTCTATCCTAATTTCTTACCTCGTTATTCCGGCACTGATAGTAATCCAGAGGTAACTACCCTGTTTGTCCTGGACTTCAGCTTCCAACCTAACTCCCTGTACTCATTTTTCATATTCTCTGTCCTTTTTCTACCTATGTCATTGGTACCGATATGTACCATGACTGCTGGCTGCTCACCCTCCCCCTTAAGGATCTTGAGGGCACGATCCGAGACATCATGGACCCTGGCAACCAGGGGGCAACGTACCATCCTTTCATCTCGTTCGCATCCACAGAACCGTCTGTCTGTGCCTCTTACTATCGAATCCCCTACTACAACTGCTCTCCTATTCTTCCCCCTTCCCTTCTTTGCCACAGGGTCAGGCTCAGTGCCAGAGATCTGTCCGCTATGGCCTTTCCCTGGTAGGTCATGCCCCCGCAACAGTATCCAAAACAGTATACTTCTTATTGAGGGAAACAGCCACAGGGGATCCCTGCACTGTCAGCCTATCCCCACTGCCCTTCCTGACAGTCAGCCAGCTAGCTTATTTCCTGACCCTTGGGTGTGACCACCTCCCTGTAACTCCTCTCTATCACCCCCTCAGCCTCCCGAATGATCCAGAGTTCATCCAGCTCCAGCTCCAGTTCCCTACCACGGTTTTTAAGGAGGTGGAGTTGGGTGCACTTCTCGCAGGTGAAGTTAGAGGAGACACCACCAGTGACCCTTACCTCCCACATCCTGCAAGAGGAGCATGCAACTGCACCAGTTTCCATTCCCTCTACTCTGGATTTCCAGAAGAAGAATAAAAAAAAGCCTTACCTTACCGAACCTCCACATAGTCTTTCTTGGTTAGAGGACGATGGGTGGGAGACATTACAAGTGTAGTGTTTCGGGTTTAGCCAATGCCTGAATTTATCTGTTTCTTCCTGGCTCGTGTTCCCTCCACACACCCACCGCTTAAACAAAGGCGCCGCTTGCTGCACGAGGTAAGTTTTTATACAGGGAGAAACAAAAACCGCCCTACCTTCCCATCGACACTCTGGATCGCTCTGCTGCCGCTGAAAACAAGAGGGTTGCTTGCTGCACAAGGTAAGTTTTTAAAAAATAAATGACAAGTCTTGTAGGGAATAACTACAGGAGATTCCTGCACTGCCTGCTTAACCCTCAAGCTCTGCCTGATGGTTACTTTATTTTCTTTCTGTCTGTGGAGTCTGAGTCTGCAGCGTGACCATCTCTCTACGCGTGCTTTCCATGATATTCTCTGCCTTGTCCAAGCATATCAGATGAAAATCAAACTTGTACATGACAGAAAGAATAAACAGCCCACAATTAACTGTTAACTTGTCGATCATATTTATTTTCAGCTCTGACAGTAAGTTACTGTTACAAACATAGACACCTTTTAACCATCCCTTCCCTCTACAAAGGTTCATTTTATCTACTATTTACCTCATGTACTGGCATCATGGTAGACAAGCACAGACTACCTCATGAACCAAGGCTGATCGAAATGACTGAAGAACAAGCCACTCAAATTCAATTTGTTCTATAGTATAGTAAGTCTACTGCCAAAATCTTAAACCATCAAACATGAGACCCCTACTATTTTTTCAGAGATAGTAGGAACTGCAGATGCTGGAGAATCTGAGGTAACAAGGTGTAAAACTGGATGAACACAGCAGGCCATGCAGCATCAGAAGAGCAGGAAAGCCGACACCTCGGACCTAGACTAGAGGCGTCGACGTTCCTGCTCCAATGATGCTGCTTGGCCTGCTGTGTTCATCCAGCTTTATACCTTGTTAACCCTACTATTTTGTCTGGTCTTCGATATAATCCCACTCAGAAGTGTCTCTGAGAGACAGACTGAGAAGATATAACTGTCTCAAATGTGGGATTGCCAGTCTGGCTATATTCCTGGAAATTTGATCATGTCCCTCATCTCCAATCCATGAAATGGTGTTCCTCTCCATCCCCATAATTTATACTAACAAATGAGCAAATTTATAAAGCATCATCTCACTTTTTAACGTTCAGGACTTGTTCTCATGGCAGTGCCCTAGACTTTAATCGTTAATGTTCCTGGAGAATCCCAACAGATCAGCTACCTTACTTGCACATAAACTGTGTTGCAATCAGAGTATCATACAGTAGACAGAAAGCCTTTCAGCCAAAAATACACTACCACCTACACTAGTCCCAAAACATAATGTTAAGGTCTTCAACCTTTTAAAAGGTTGCGAGGTTATCTTCCTTGAACTCCCTCTCAGACAGTGTATTCTAGGCCCAAAACGTCAGCTTTTGTGCTCCTGAGATGCTGCTTGGTCTGCTGTGTTCATCCAGCTTCACACTTGGTTATCTTGGACCCTCCAGGTAAAAATGCTTTTGCTCAAAATGCCCTCTCTCAACCTCCTGCCCTTTACTTTAAATTTATGCCCCCTTGTTCTTGACTCTTCACTAAGGGGAGCAGCTGCTTTCTATCCACCTTGTCTACACATCCATAATCTAATACATCTCAGTCAGGTCCCCTTTCACCTTCTCTGCTCCAAAGTAAAAAAACCCAAGCTTATAAAGCCTCTCTTCAGAACTCAAATGCTCCATCCCAGGAAACATCCTGGTGAAATTCCTCACCATCTCCTTCATTGCAGTCAAATCCTGCCTACAGCATGGTGACCAGAACTGCACGTAGTATTCCAACACTGACGTAACCAAAGTTCTGTACATTTTCTTACTCACTAAAATATATCTTTGCTATGAGTCATGAGCTACCTTTTCTCGTTTAAAAACATCTGCCATCGTTCAGTAGCTGCCTTTTCTGCTAAACTCTTTCCCCAGTCTATTCCACCCTTTATTCCTGTGTAATTACCCTTATTTAAAGTTAGCACAATTGTTATGATCCAAGTTTCCCAATCACAAACTAATCGCTAAATTTTACTGTGTTGTGGCCACTATTATCCAAGGGATCTTTCATTGAGGTCATTTATTAAACCTGGCTCATTACACATTACCAGATCCAAAATAGCCTGAACCCAAATTGGGTCCACAACATAATAGTCAGAGATCTATAGCACAGAAAAAAGCCTATCCGCCCTGTATTTTTGAGAATCATGGACACGAACAGCTCAGTATTCTAATCTAATTTCTAGCACTTGACTCAAAGCCTTGAATGCCTTGGGGTTGCAAATGCACATCTAAATATTATGAAGATTTCTGCCCTTACCACCCTGACAGGTAGAGGGTTCCAGATTTCCACCACTCTGAGTCAAAAAGCATTTTCTCACATGTGCTCTAATCCTGCTACCCTTCCTTCAAATCTATGCCCCCTAGTTAATGAAACCCTCAAAGGCAGAAGTTCCTTCCTGTCTACTTTCTCTACACCCCTCATTATTTTAAACATCTCAATCATGTCCACTTTCAATTGCCTCTGCTCGAAGGAAAACAATCCCAGGCTGGCTAATCTCTCTTTATAATAAAATGCTCCAGGCAATATTCTGGTAAATCTCCCCTGCATCTTCTGCAGTGCTATTATATACTTACTGTAATACAATACCAGAGCTGTAGAGTATATTCTAGCAGTAGCCTAACCAAAGTTTTATACAGTTCCAATGTAACCTCCCTGTTTTAAAACTCTTAAGTCTTGTTTAATGAAGGCAAGTATACTATATGCCTTCTTAACCACTTTATCCACCTGCCCTGATATCTTAAACAGACTGATGGGCACCAAGGCTCCTCTAATCCTCAGTGGTTCTGGGAGTCCTACCCTTCATCGTGTTTTCCCTAGAACTGTTTGACTCTTCCGTGTGCATCAGCTCACACTTACCCAGATTGAATTCCATTTGCCAGTGATCAGCTCATCTGACCAGCCCATCAATAATTTTCTAGTCTTCCTGGCAATCCTCCTCCTCAGGTACCACCTATCAAATTTTAGTATCATCTGCAAATTTACTGATCAACCCTCCCACACTCAAGTCTAAATTATTTACAAAAACCACAAACAGCAAGGGCCCAGCGCTGACCCCTGCTGGGCCCCACTCAAAACGATTTTTTGGTCTGAAAGAAGTCCCTCAACCATCACTTAGTACGTAGGCCCTTTACTCTCCATATTTCCTCCTTCAATACATCCCATTATTCTGAGATAGATCTACCTGAAAGGTTCTGCTCTCAGTCCACTCTGGCAAAATAATTTCTGTTCTTGTAAAAATCAACATTCCCCCAGATGAGAACTTTGATTTCAGGCCCACCCTTGCCCTTTTCATAACAAATTTGAACCTAACAGAGTAATGATCGCTGGGTGCAAAATGCTCCTCTGCCGATACTTCAATCACATTTAGTTCTCCTGTAAATCACTTTCAATCTGTGCTCTTTTGTTCTCAATCCATTTTGGGAAGTGTTTTGCTCTGTCCAACTTGTCATAATTTTGAAAATTTTAATAAGATTTCTGCTTGATTTTCTCGTTTCCACGTAGAACAATTCTGCTGCTTCAGGCCGAATAGAGAGGGAGGTAAAAGGGGTGGAGGAGTTGCAGTAATGGTCAAAGACGATATCACAGCCGCACCGAAGGAGGGCCCCATGGAGGACTCAAGCAGTGAGGCAATATGGGTAGAACTCAGAAATAGGAAGGATGCAGTAACAATTCTGGGGCTGTACTACAGGCTTCCCGACAGCGAGCGTGAGATAGAGGTACAAATATGTAAACAGATAATGGAAAGGTGTAGGAGAAACAGGGTGGTGGTGATGGGAGATTTTAATTTTTCCAACATTGACTGGGATTCACTCAGTGTTAGGGGTCAAGACGGAGCAGAATTTGTAAGGTGTGTCCAGGAGGGTTTTCTAGAGCAGTATGTATGTAGTCCAACTCGGGAAAGGGCCATACTGGACCTGGTGCTGGGGAATGAACCCGGCCAGGTGGTTGATATTACAGTAGGGGACTACTTTGGAAATAGCGACCACTATTCCTTAAGTTTTACAATACTCATGGACAAGGATAGGAGTGGTCCTAAAGGGAGAGTACTAAACTGGAGGAAGGCCGACTATACCAAGATTCGGCAGGATCTGAGGAATGTAGATTGGGAGAAACTGTTTGAAGGTAAATCCACATTTGATATGTGGGAGGCTTTTAAGGAGAGGTTGATTAGCATGCAGGAGAGACATGTTCCTGTGAAAATGAGGAATAGAAAAGGCAAGATTAGGGAGCCATGGATGACAGGTGAAATTGTGAGACTAGCCAAGAGAAAAAAGGAAGCATACATGAGGTCTAGGCAACTGAAGACAGACGAAGCTTTGCAAGAATATCTGGGATGTAGAGCGAATCTGAAAAAAGGGATTAAGAGGGCTAAGAGAGGACATGAGATATTGCTGGCAAACATGGTTAAGGAAAATCCCAAAGCCTTTTATTCATATATAAAGAGCAAGAGGGTAACTAGAGAAAGGACTGGCCCACTTAAGGACAAAGAAGGAAAGTTATGTGCTGAGTCAGAGAAAATGGGTGACATTCTCAACGAGTACTTTGCATCGGTATTCACCGAGGAGAGGGACATGACGGATGTTGAGGTTAGGGATAGATGTTTGCTTAGTCTAGGTCAAGTTGACATAAGGAGGGAGGAAGTGTTAGGTATCCTAAAAGACATTAAGGTGGACAAGTCCCCAGGTCCGGATGGGATTTATCCCAGGTTTCTGAGGGACGCGAGAGAGGAAATAGCCGGGGCCCTAACAGATATCTTTGCAGTGTCCTTAGACACGGGTGAGGTCCCGGAGGACTGGAGACTTGCTAATGTTGCCCCCTTGTTTAAAAAGGGCAGCAAGGATAATCCAGGTAATTATCGACCAGTGAGCCTGACGTCAGTGGTAGGGAAGCTACTGGAGAAGATACCAAGGAATAGGATCTATTCCCATTTGGAAGAAAATGGGCTTATCAGTGATAGGCAACATGGTTTTGTACAGGGAAGGTCATGTCTTACCAACTTAATAGAATTCTTTGAGGATGTGACAAAGTTGATTGATGAGGTAGATGTCATATGCATGGACTTCAGTAAGGCATTTGATAAGGTTCCCCATGGCAGGCTGATGGAGAAAGTGAAGTCTCATGGGGTCTAGGGTGTGCTAGCTTGATGGATAAAAAACTGACTGGGCAACAGGAGACAGAGGGTAGTAGTAGAAGGGAGTTTCTCAAATTGGAGACCAGTAACCAGTGGTGTTCCACAGGGATCTGTGCTGGGACCACTGTTGTTTGTGATATATGTAAATGATCTGGAAGAAGGTGTAGGTGGTCTGATCAGCAAGTTTGCTGATAACACTAAGATTTGTGGAGTAGCTGATAGTGAAGGGGACTGTCAGAAATGACAGCAGAATATAGATAGACTGGAGAGTTGGGCAGATAAATGGCAGATGGAGTTCAATCCGGGCAAATGCAAGGTGATGCATTTTGGAAGATCAAATTCAAGGGCGAACTATACAGTAAATGGAAAAGTCCTAGGGAAAATTGATGAACAGAGAGATCTGGGTGTTCAGGTCCACTGTTCCCTGAAGGTGACAACGCAGGTCAATAGGGTGGTCAAAAAGGCACATGGCATTGCTTTCCTTCATTGGGCGGGGTATTGAGTACAAGAGTTGGCAGGTCATGTTGCAGTTGTATCGGACTTTGGCTTGGCCACATTTGGAGTACTGTGTACAGTTCTGGTCACCACATTACCAAAAGGATGTGGATGCTTCGGAGAGGGTGCAGAGGAGGTTCGCCAGGATGTTGCCTGGTATGGAGGGTGCTAGCTATGAAGAGAGGTTGAATAGATTAGGATTATTTTCATTAGAAAGATGGAGATTGAGGGGGGACCTGATTGAGGTCTACAAAATCATGAGGGGTATAGACAGGGTGGATAGCAAGAAGCTTTTTCCCCAGAGTGGGGGACTCAATTACTAGGGGTCATGAGTTCAAAGTGACAGGAGGCAAGTTTAAGGGAGATATGCGTGGAAAGTTCTTTAGACAGAGGGTGGTGGGTGCCTGGAACGCGTTGTCAGCGGAGGTGGTAGACGCAGACACGTTAGTGTCTTTTAAGATATATTTGGACAGGTACATGGATGGGCAGGGAGCAAACGGACACAGACCGTTAGAAAATAGATGACAGGTTAGACAGAGGATCTTGGTTGGCGCCGGCTTGGAGGACCGAAGGGCCTGTTCCTGTGCTGTAGGTTTCTTTGTTCTTTGTTCATTCTTTTTTCGTGACTCAAGCTTTTCATCTATAGAACCATTCTCATAAAGCTTTTCTGCAAACTCATGCATTCACATCCTCCCAGCTTATTACTTAAAATTAATTCCAGGATTATTTTATATGTCTACTGTTCCAGGAAACGATCCCAAATACGCTCTATGAATTTTTCCTGGTGGTTGCTTTTATTAATTTGGATTCCTCAATCTCCAGCTAAGTTTCTATAATGAGATTCAGGTTGTTTCAGGGTTTCAGTGATGGTAGTTATGTCGAATGTCAGTTCTCTCTGTTAGAATAAATTTTCCTGGTATTTTTGTGGCACCAATGTTATTTGCTACTTATCAGCCCAAATGTGGATGTGATCAAGTACTTGCTGCATATAGATACTGACTGTCCTAGTGAGGAGTTACAAATGGTGCTGAACATTGTGCAATCTTTGGCAAACTTGACAGCTAAAGGGAAGGGACGGCGGGCAGAATTAGTGGGTAATTACCTTTCTGCCAGATCCAGCTTATCAACGCCATCAAGGTGCAACACCCCCTTTCTTCAACATCCCCAGCCCTCATTTCTGATTCTTTTTCCTCCCCTATTCCCCTCATGTAGAACTTCCAATCTACCCCAATAGACTGATAAAACTTAAAGGGCCAGAGGAAAGCTCCTTTCCTGAATTTTCTCAAATGACAAGGTTCTGCTCCTTTCTCACCTTTGAGTAAATTCCGGATGCCGCATAGCTCCATAATAAGTCTTCAATCTGTGTGAACAGCAATGCTGTTGTTACCTGGCCACAAATGCCATACATCTCCAATTTCATGCTGAAATGGTCTGCTAATCACCAAACTGCCAAAATAAAAAAAGACCCACCTTGGATGTAGTGAATGGCAACTGTTTTTCCTTTGTCACTGACTGCAAAATCAGTGCCATTCAATTGCCAGGTTCAGATGTGCACAGTGCTGCAGTGGTGGTTCTTGACCAAACACTGCCCCCCTCTGTAATTGACTGTGGTTGCCACTCATTGCCACTGCTACCAGCTGGATGCTTTTGATGCTCCTGTCAAGTGTTTGGCCCCTATAAGCTGCCCACTGTTGTTTTGAAAAACGTCCCCGTAAAATAATTAAATAAACCTACACTGCAGTGGTAAAGGTCAACATCTTTTCATAACCAGGTTCATTTCCTGTTGCACAAAAACTCTCTTCATATTTTTGCTGATTTTCTTTGCCTAGAGGTGATGCAATCTTACGTCTCATGATTCTCAGACATCACATGTACTATAACCAGCTGACTGAGAGATGCTCAGAATTCAAAGGAGGGCTTTTTGAATCAGAAGGCCTTTGTTCAGTGTTTTCACTGTGCGGTGGGAATTTAGTCTTAATAATAGTCTCAGCTGATTCAAAGCTTAAATGACGATGGAAGGCTCTCAATTTGAGTCAGGAAACTAGGCTGCTGCCCAAGTTATCTTGAAAATAAGTTCATTGTGAGTTGATGTGTTGAGCTGTAGATCATTGCTCATCTACTGTTGATCACCTAAATCAATGCACAAGGATTTCTGTGAAACATAGATGATTTGCGTAAGCATTCAAAGTCAAGTCATTATTGCAAAGGAGACAATGGGCATCAGTGTTTACCAAAACTTAACAATGTCCGAGCAATACAGATAACCTCTTGCTCCCTCCAAGCTATACGTGACATTTGTCAACAAGTCAGAACAATTCATTTTCAACCAATAAAGTAATCCCAAAGAAAACTCTGTAGTGAGCTAAAAGCCGGAGTCTACATCAACACCATTCCCTTATGAATTGTAGGGTCTCAATAACTCATCAAGAACAAATTCTGCAATATTTCACATGCACAGAGTTTGACAAGCAGTCAGAACAATTCCATTTCCAGTGACTATCCTTACCTTATTGATCCTCAACTGTAAGTTGCCAATGGGAACAAATATCCTTCTCAGAATGGATGGATGGATGGATCCAGCTTTCACAAGTATACTGCTGGTAATTAATTTTATCACTTCACAATCCTGACCGTGATTTCATGCCTCTAGTTCTGCTGTTGGACTAACCTCCTGATCGATGTTTCACATTGTCTCAAATGATAACTGAAGGTCAAACCAGAAACTCCACACTTGTGCCACCCTGATTCTCTGCACCATTTTGGACACTGGCCAGTTTTTCTGTTCTACGCAACTCCGAGCTGACCTCAAAATTCTGTAAGTAATCCAAGATTGAGCATCCTTAGAGACATTGCTTGTCTGTGTCTACATTTCTCTTGTTGCTGCATTGACATTGATGCCTGCCATTTCTAGGCATGGTTGGCAGAACTGCAGATCTGGAGTTAGGATCGCAACTTTGGAAGCATTTCTGGGTTCTGATCCCATGCTGCATTGACACTTGACTTACGACTTATAATATGATTTTAAATGAGTGGCCCAATTAATGGCAGGGATAATTTGAGTAGGGCATGGGGAAACAGGAAGGTGGAGTGATGGGAGAAGTTGGTACAGGAGTGAGGTGGATATGATTTAAACAGTAAATGTTGTCATTGCTCTTATTGCGTTGACGGGGAGGATGGATAAGAGAGAGAATCAGTGTGCCTGCAGCAGGACAAGCACCCATGGCCTACTATGAATTCCCCTTTGCAACCTACCACATTGACTATAATAGAATAAAACAGGCTACACAGAAAACAAGCAGTTGACCCAAGCCTCCTGCTCCCTATTATGCAAGTCAGGTTAAGGCTTTCCCCACACCAGTCATGCTCGACTCCAAGACTGTCGCTTCAACTTCGGGTCCATGATTAACTTACAACAACGCCCTGCAAACAGTTTTTTCAAACTGTTTAATGAAATAATTATTCTAAAATGGGCAACACTGTTCAAAGACTGTTTGTTTTATTTGTTGGCTCCAAACGTAAACACATGGTAATATGCGTACTGTCTCGTCTGACTGTTCCTAATACATGCTCATTATAACAGCTTTGCCTGTTAAGCGACAAGAGATAGGAGTCTGGCAAACTAAGCTCGGTTTACTTGAAAATTTTGATGCACTTAATGTCTACCACTCTGCTTTCATCTATTTTCTTGGTCACTTCTTCAAAAACTCAATAAATTTGAGACACTATTTCCCACTCATAAAGCCAGGTGACTATCCCTAATTAATCCTTGCCTTTCCGAATGCATGTAGATCTTTGTCTCTCAGAATCCCTTCAATAACTTACCAACCGCACACGTCAGGCTCACAGGTCCGCAGTTCCTTAGTTTTCCTTGCAGCCTTACTTAAATAATAGCACAACATTAGTCCATGTCTTCCGACATCTCACCCGTGGCTATCGACCATACAAATATCTCTGCTTGGGGCCCAGCAATTTTTTCTCTAGTTTCCCACAATGTCTTGGGATATGCTCAATCAGGTCTCAGGGATATATCTACCTTTATGCGTTCTAAGACCTCAAGCACTTCTTTTCTGTAATGTGGAATCTTTTCAAGGCAACACTATTTATTCCTCGCGTTCCCTAGCTTCATAGTAAACACTGATGCAAAACATTCATTGAGGACCTCACCCATCTCTTGTGGTTCCACACACAGATGGCCTCATAGATCTTTAAGGGGTTATATTCTCTCCCTAGTTACTCTTTGTCCCCTAAATTACTTGTAGAATCTCAGTGGATTCTCCTGAATCTCATCTGCCAAAGTTATCTTAGGTTCCATTTTTGCCATCCTGATTTCCCTCTTAAATGCACTCCTACACCGCCTATATTCAACAGTTTGATTTGGTCCCCACTGTCTATACCTGACGTATACCTCCTTTCTCTTGACCAGAGCCTCAAAATCTCTAGTCACCCAGTGTTCACTATTCCTGACCTTCACAGTTTATCTATTCCTAACGATAGCTGTTACATTTCACAAACAGCAGAGATCTCATAGCTATTTATACAAAGGCACAGACCATGTCCCACAGTACAGGAGATCAGAAGTTGTAATCAATACAGTCAATACTCCCCCAGGGTGAACACACCTCTGAAATGCCCTGGAAAGCTGCTCAGATCAAAGGCAATTGGAGATGAGGAACAAGTGCTGGCCTTGCGAGGTGTTGTCCACATCCCAAGAACAAATAAATAAAAGTTACACCCAAAATCTTGATGAGAGGGGTAGTTTTTAAGCACATACAAGCATTTGAAATAGGATAAATAGGCCATTCAACAGATTTAGCCTGTTCCACCATGCAATAAGATCGTGACTGATCAATCTGTGTTTTGAATTCCACATTCCCATTTGCTCACAGTAATTTGTGATTCATTAGACTGAAAAGAAGCTATCCACACCTGAATTAGAAATACTCAATGGTCCCATTTTATGAAGCAAAGAGTTCCAAAGTTGCACAGGAAAAGAGCGGTCACTTTATTGGGAGTTTTCGAGAGACCCCCCAATAGCAACAGAGACACTGAGGAACTGATTGGGAGATAGATTTTGAAAAGGTGTAGAAGTAATAGGGGTGTGGCCGTGGGCGCCTCAACTTCCCTAATATAGACTGGAACCTCCTAAGTCCAAATAGTTTGGATGGAGAAGATTTTGTCAGGTGTGTCCAGGAAGGATTTCTGACTCAATATGTAGATAGGCCGACTAGAGAGGAGGCCAAATTGGATTTGGAGGTCGGCAACAAACCAGGTCAGGTTTCAGAACTCTCAGTGGGACAGCATTTCGGTGATAGTGATCACAACTCCCTGATCTCTACTATAATCATGGAGAAGGGGAGGAGCAGAAGGTTTGGGGAAGTATTTAACTAGGGAAGGGGGAATTACAATGCGTTTAGGCAAAAACTATGGAGCACCATTGGGATCAGATATTATCAGGGAAATACAGGGCAGAAATGTGGAGGTTGTTTAGGGAGTAGTTGCCACAGGTACCGGACAGGTTTGTACCACTGAGGCAAGGCAAGGATGGTAAGTTGAAGGAACCTTGGATGACAAGACATGTGGAACATTGAGTCAAGAGGAAGGAGGAAGCTTACTTAAGGTTGAGGAAGCAAGGATCGGACAGGGCTGTACATGTCTACAAGGTAGCCAGGAAGGAACTGAAGAATGGACTTAGGAGACCTAGAAGGGGTTATGAGAAAACCCAAGCGGGTAGGATCAAGGAAAATCCCAACGCGTTCTATACTTATGTGAAGAAAAAGAGGATGGCCAGAGTGAGGGTATGGCCAATCAGGGATAGTGGAGGAAACTTGTGTGTGGAGACATAAAAGGTATGGGAGGTCCTTATTGGATACTTTGCTTCTGTAATCACCAGTGACAGGGACTTTTATGTTTGTGAGGGCAGCATGAAACAGGCAGATATGCATGAACAGGTTGATATTAGGAAGGAGGATGTGCTGGAACTTATGAAAAACATGAAGATAGATAAGTCCCCTGGGTCAAACGGGATATACCCAAGGTTTCTACGGGAAGCGAGCCAAGAGACTGCTGCCCCTTTGGCAATGATCTTTGCGTCCTCACTGTCCACTGGAGTAGTACCAGAAGATTGGAGGGTGGCACATGTCATTCCCTCATTCACAAAAGGGAATAGGTATAATCCTGGAAATTACAAACCAGTCAGTCTTACTTCTGTGGTGGGCAAATTATTGGAGAGGGTTCTGAGAGATAGTATTTATGATTATTTTGAAAAGCATAGCTTGATTAGAAGTAGTCTCCATGGCTTTCAGAGGGGCAGGTCATGCCTCACAAGCCTTACTGAATTCTTTGAAGATGCGACAAAACACATCAATGAAGGTAGTGCAGTGGAAGTGGTGCATAAGGCATCTGATAAGGTTTCACATGGTAGTCTCATTAAGAAAGTAGGGAGGCATGGGACTGAGGGAAATTTGGCTGCCTGGATACAAAACTAGCTGTCCAACAGAAGACAAAGATAGTAGATGGAATGTATTCAGCCTGGAGTTCGGTGACCAGTGATGCTCCGCAGCAATCTGTTTGGGACATCTGCTCTTTGTGATCTTTATAAATGACTTTGATGAGGAAGTAGAAGGGTGGGTTAGTAATTTTGCCAATGACACAAATGTTGGTGGAGTTGCAGGCAGCGTGGAGGGCTGTTGTAGGCTGTAATGGACATGGACAGGATGCAGAGCTGGGCAAAGAAGTGCAGATGGAATTCAACCCAGAAAAGTGTGAAGCGATTCATTTTGGAAGGCCGAATTTGAATGCAGAATACAGGGTTAACGGCAGGATTCTTGACAGCATGGAGGAAGAGGAATCTTGGGGTCCACGTCCATAGATCCCTCAAAGTTGCCAGTCAAGTTGACAGGGTTGTAAAGAAGGTATATCATGTGTTGGTTTTCATTGGCAAGGGAATTGTGTTTAAGAGCCATGAGGTTATGCTACAGCTCTATAAAACCCTGGTTAGACCACACTGGGGAAAATGTGTTCAATTCTGGTCATCTCATTAAAGGAAAGATGTGGAAGCTTTAGAGACTGTGCAGAGGAGATTTACCAAGATATTGCCTGGATTGGAGGGCAGGTCGTATGAGAAAAGTTTGAGGGCTTTTATCATGGGAGCGAAGAAGGATGCGAGGTGATTTGATAGAAGTTCACAAGATAATGAGAGGCACAGACAGAGTGGATAGTGAGAGACTTTTTTTTCCAGGGAGGAAATGACTATTACAAGGAGGCATAATTTAAAGGTAATTGGAGGAAGGTTTAGGGGAAATATCAGAGGTAGGTTCTTCACACAGAGAGTGGTGGGTGTGTGGAATGAGCTGCTGGCAATGGTAGTGGAGTCAGATACTTTAGAGACTTTTAAGCAACTCTTGGATAGGCACATAGATGATAGTAAAATGTAGGGTACGCAGGGTAGATTGATCTTAGTAGGATAATAGATCGGCACAACATCGTGGGGTAAAAGGCCTGTACTCTGCTGTACTGTTTTATGTTCTATGTTACATACAGCAGGGTAAGGTTTATAATTGGGGGAAGGGTAATTATAATTCTGTTAGGCAAAAACTGGGTAACATAAAATGGGCACATGTCAGGTGCTGTCAGGAAAGAGCACAATAGAAATGTGGAGAATGTTTAAGGAATGCATACTGTGTGTGATTGATATGTTTGTCCCTAGCAGGCAGGGAAGATGCAGTCGAGTGAAGGGAGCCTTGGTTCTCGAGAAAGGTCGAATGACCAGTTAAGAGGAAGAAGGGTGCTTACGTAAGGTTTAGGAAACAAGGACTGGAAAAGGCTCTAGACGGATAGAAGTTAGCTTGGAAAGAGCTGAAGAAAGGGCTTAGGAGAATTATAAGAGAACATGAGAAAACATTGGCAGATAGGATCAAGGAAAACTCCAAGGCTTTTTACACATACGTGAAGAATAAGAGAATGATCAGAGTAAGGGTAGGACCAATCAAGGATTGTAAAGGAAACTTGCGCACCGAGGCCGAAAGAGATAGGAGAGGTCCTTAATGAATACTTTTCCTCAGTATTCATAACTGAAAGGGACCTAGTTGTCGGGGAGGACAGTGTGAAACAGGCTGGTAGGCTAGAGGAGGTCGCTGTTAGTAAGGAAGATGTAGTAGGAATTCTGAGGAAGTTGAAGGTAGAAAAATCCCCCGGGCCTGATGGATTAATCCAAGGATTCTATGGGAAGTGAGGGAAGAGATTGCAGGGTCTTTGGCGATGATCTTTTTGTCCTCACTGTCCACGGACATAGGGCCGGAACTCTGGAGAGTGGCAAACGTCATTCCTTTGCTCAAAAAAGGGAATAGGGATAACACCAGAAATTACAGGCCAGTTAGTCTTTCTTCAGTGGTGAGCAAATATTGGAAAGGGCTCTGACAGACAGGATTTATGATCACTTGGATAGGCACAGTTTGATTTGTGTAAGTCAGCATGGATTTGTGAAGGGTAGATCATGCCTCACAAACCTTTCTGAATTCTTTGAACAGGTGATCAAACATGTGGTTGAAGGTGGAGCTGTGGATGTGGCACATATGGATTTAAGTAAGGTGTTTGATCAGGCTCCCCATGGTAGGCTCATGCAGAAAGCAAGGAGGCATGGGATGGAGGAAAGGTGGTAGATTGGATTCAAAATTGGCTGACCCTTAGAAGACTAAGGGTGGTACTGGATGGAAAATATTCAACGTGGTGCTCAGTTACAAGTGGTGTACAACAAGGATCTGTTCTGGGTCCTCTTCTACTTGTGATTTTTGTAAGTGATTTGGACGAAGGAATGGAAGGGTGGATTGGCAAGTTCGTGGACGATACGAAGGTGGGTCAAGTTGTGGATACTGTGGAGAGCTGTTCTAGGTTACAAAGGGACACTGATGGGGATGCAGAGATGGGCTGAGAAGTGGCAGATGGAGTTTAACCCTGAAAAGTGTGAAGTGATTCATTTTGGAAGGACAAACTTGAAAGCAGAATACAGGTTTAACTGAAAGATTCTTCGCAACGTGGAGGAGCAGAGGGATCTTGGGGTTCATGTTCATAGTTCCCTGATAGCTGGCACGCAGGTGGATTGAGTTGTTAAGAAGGCATATGGGGTGTTAGCTTTCATTAATAGAATGACTTGAGTTCAAGAGCCATGAAGTTGTGCTCCAGCTATACAAAACCCTGGTTCGTCCACATCTGGAGTATTGCGTTCAGTGCTGGTGGCCTCATTACAGGAAAGATGTGGAAGCATTGGAAAAGGTGCAGAAGAGATTTACCAGGATGTTGCCTGGAATGGAGGGAAGGTCTTACGAGGAAGGGCAACAGAGCCAGGGCTTTTCTCTTTAGAACGATGAAGGATGAGAGGCAACTTGATAGAGGTATACAAAATGATCAGAGGTGTAGATAGTGTGGACAGCCAGAGACTTTTTCCTAAGTTGGAGGTAGCTATTACGAGGTGGCACAGTTTTAAAGTGGGTGGAGGTAGACATAGGGGAGATGTCAGAGGTAGGTTCTTTACTCAGAGAGTGACAGGGACATGGAATGCATTGCTAGAGAGGGTAGTGGAGTTGGCCTCATTAGGAGCATTTAAGCAGCTATTAGATTGGCATGTGGATAATAGTTTAAGGTCGGGGTGGAGGTTAAATAGACCTTAGGCTTAGGGTAAGAATTTGGCACAACATCGTGGGCCGAAGGGCCTGTACTGTGCTGTACTGTTCTATGTAATTCTCATAGAAAAAAAAATGTTTACACCTCTGCACTAAAAGACCAATCCCTAATTTATTAACACTGTCCCTTTGCTCTGGACTGACCCATCAACAAAAAAATCATCCTCATTTGTCTAAATTCTAATGGAAACAAGACAAGCCTGTACAATCCATCTTCAACAGACAACTACCATTTATTCCAGGCCTTAATCTAGTCAAGTGTCTCTAGACACCTCCAATGTGTTTACATCTTTCCTTAAATAAGGAGTCCAAAGGTACACACTATATTTCAGAGATAATGGGAACTGCCGATGCTGGAAAATGAGATAACAAGGTGTAGAGCTGGATGAACACAACAGGCCAAGCAGCAGAGGAGCAGGAAGGCTGACGTTTCAGGTCTAGGCCCTTCTGCAGTAATGGGGAAGGCCATTCTGAAATAAACAGGGACAGAGAGGGAGGCCGATTGAAGACGGATAAAGGAGAAGACAGATGGAGAGGAGACAGATAGGCCAAAGAGCCGGGGCTGAAGCCAGTAAAGGTGAGTGTAGTTGGGGAGTTAGGGAGGGGATAGGTCAATCCAGGGAGGACGCAAGGTCAAGGAGGTGGGATGAGGCTGGTAGGTAGGAGATGAGGGGTGGGGCTTGAGATGGAAGGAGTGGCTAGGTGGGAGAAAGGGTAGGCTAGGGAGGTGGGGACGAGCTGGGCTGGTTTTGGGATGTGGTGGGGGAGGGGAGATTTTGAAGCTTGTGAAGTCCACTTTGATACCATTGGACTGCAGAGTTCCCAAGTGAAGTATGAGGTGCTGTCCCTGCAACCTTGTGGTGGCATCATTGTGGCAATGCAGGAGGCCCAAGATGGACATGTTGTCCAAGGAGTGGGAGGGGGAGTTGAAATGGTTCATGACTGACAGATGTTGTGATTAGGGATAGATGTTTGATTACTCTCGGTCAGGTCGGCATAAGGGGGAGGTGTTGGGTATTCTAAAAGGCATTAGGATGGACAAGTCCCCAGGTCTGGATGGGATCTAGCCCAGGTTACTGAGGGAAGCAAGAGAGAAAATACCCGGGGCCTTATCAGATACCTGTGCAGCATCATTGAGTACGGGTGAGGTCCCGGGGCACTGCAGAATTGTTAATGTTGTCCTCTTGTGTAAGAGGGGTAGCAAGGAAAATCCAGGTAATTAGAGTCCGGTGAGCCTGCCATCAGTGGTGGGGAAGCTGCTGGAGAAGATACTGTTGGATAGGATTTATTCCCATTTGGAATAAAATGGCCTTAGTGATACGCAGCATGGTTTTGTGCAGGAAAGGTCATGTCTTACTAACTTGATACAATTCTTTGAGGAAGTGAGAGAGTTAATAGATGAGGGAAGGGTTGTGGATGTCATATACATGGTCTTCAATAAGGCATTTGATAAGGTTCCCCATGGCAGGCTGATGGAGAAAGTGAAGTCGCATGGGGTCCAGGGTGTACTATCTAGATGGATAGAGAATTGGCTGGGCAACAGGAGACAGAGAGTCATAGTGGAAGGGAGATTCTCAAAATGTAGAACTGTGGCCAGTGGTGTTTCACAGGGATCCATGTTGGGACCACTGTTGTTTGTGATATACAGAAATGATCTGGAGGAAGGTCTCGATGGTCTGATTAGCAAGTGTGCAGATGACACTAAGACTGGTGGAGTAGCAGATAGGGAAGGGGATCGTCAGAGAATGCAGCAGAATATAGATAGATTGGAGAGATGGGTGGAGAAATGGCAGGTGGAGTTCAATCCAGGCAAATGCGAAGTGATGCATTTTGGAAGATCCAATTCAAGAATGAACTATACCGTAAATGGAAAAGCCTTACGGAAAATTGACGCACAGAGTGTTCTGGGTGTTCAGGTCCATTGTACCATGAAAGTGGCAACACAGGTCGATAGAGTGGTCAAGAAGGCATACAGCATACTTTCATTCATCAGACAGGATACTGAGTACAAGAGTTGGCAGGTCATGTTACAGTCGTGTAGGACTTTGGTTCGACCACATTTGGAATATTGTGTACAGTTCTGGTCGCCACATTATTAAAAGGATGTGGATTTGGAGAGGGTGCAGAAGAGGTTCACCAGGATGTTGCCTGGTATGGAGGGCGCTAGCTATGAAGTGAGGTTGAATAGTTTAGAATTATTTACATTAGAAAGACAGAGGTTGGGAGACCAGATTGAGGTCTACAAAAGCATGAGAGGTATAGACAGGGTGGATAGCAAGAAGCTTTTTACCCCAGAATGGGGGACTCAATTACTAGGGGGGGGGTCACGATTTCAAGGTGAGGGGGGAAAAGTTTAATGGAGATATGTATGGAAAGTTCTTTACGTAGAGGGTGGTGGGTGCCTGGAACGCGTTGCGAGCAGAGGTGGTAGAGGCGGGCACAGTAGCGTCATTTAAAATGTATCTAGACAGATACATGAATGGGCAGGGAACAGAGGGATCCAGATCCTTGGAAAGTAGGCAACAGGTTTAGATAGAGGATCTGGATTGGCGCAGACTTGGAGGGTCAAAGGGCCTGTTCCTGTGCTGTAATTTTCTTTGTTCTTTGACTGGGAGGTGCAGTCATTTGTCACGAGCTGAGCGTAGGTGTTCCACAAAGTGGTCCCGAAGCCTCCGCTTGGTTTCCCCAATGTAGAGGAGGCCACATCGAGAACAGCGGAGACATTATACCACATTAGCAGATGTGCAGGTGAACATCTGTTTGACATTGAAGGTCTTCTTGGTGCCTGGGATGGGGATGAAGGTGGAGGCCTAGGGGCAGTTGTAGCACTTTCTGCTGTTGCAGGGAGAAGTACCCAGGATGGTGGGGCTGGTGGGGCGTGGAGCGGACAACGGAGTCATGGAGACAGTGGACCCTCTGGAAAGTGGTCAACCAACCTTATCTGCTTTCTGGTGGGACCACCGTCTCTGTGGAATGTCTACACTTGGTTCGTGACAAATGACTGCACCTCTCGCTCCTTGGACAACGTGTCCATCCTGGGCCTCCTGCAGTGCCACAACAATGCCACCTGAAGATTGCAGGAACAGTATCTCATATTTCGTGTGGGCATCCTACAACCCAGTGGTATCAATGTGGACTTCACAAGCTTCAAAATATCCCCTCTCCTGACCGCATCCCAAAACCAGCCCAGCTCATTCTCGCCTCCCTAGCCTGTCCTTCTTCCCACCTATCCACTCCTCTCACCTCAAGCCCCATCCCCATCTCCTACCGACCGGCCTCATCCTGCCTCCCTGACCTGTCCGTCCTCCCTGGACTGATCCATCCTCTCCCTAGCTCCCCACCTAGACTCACCTTTAGTGGCTCCATCCCCATCTCTTTGACCTGTCTGTCTCCTCTCCACCTACCTTCTTTATCCATCTTCTATCAGCCTCCCCCTCTCTCCCTATTTATTTCAGAATCCCCTTCCCCTTTCCCATTTCTGAAGAAGGGTCTACACCCGAAACATCAGCCTTCCTGCTCCTCTGATGCTGCTTGGCCTGCGATGTTCTTCCAGCTCTATACTTTGCTTTCTCACTATATTTGAGATGTGGTTTCACTGTCACCCTGTACAACTGAATCATAGTATCCTTACTTTTAGGTATAATTCCTCTCTTAATAAAAGATAGCAGCCTAGGAGTTAGCACTGACAATAACTTGAACTGGACCAGCCGTACACAGCAGCCAAAGGAACAGGTCAGAGTCTGGGCGGCACAGTAGCTCACATTGCTGCCTCACTGCGTCAGGAACTTGGGCTCAATTCCGGCCTTGGGCGACTGTCTGTTTGGAGTTTGCACATTCTCCCCTCCCACAGTCCAGAGACATGCAGGTTAGGTAGATTTGCCATGCTAAATTGCCAACCGTCTCCAGGGATGTACAGCTTAGGTAGATTAGCCATGGGAAATGCAGGGTTATGGGATGTTGTAGTGGTTGGGTGGGGGGGTGCAGAGGTGGTGAGTCTGGGTGGGATGGTCTTCAGAGAGTCCGTATGGACCTGTTGGGCCAAATGGCCGGTTTCCACACAACAAGGATTCTGTAAAGTGTGAGAATTTTTGAAAGAATAACTGAATTTCTTGATACCTAAGAACTTGCCCATTAGCTACAAAACACAGATCAGAAGTGCAAAAGAAATAATTTCCACCTGCCAGGAACAATGCAGTTTCAATGACCTTCCAAGGAGCTTGTTACCATCCAGGACTAAATCACCTGCCTACCTGGCACTCCATTTGCATCTTAAACATTCAGTCCCTCTATAAGCAGCTACTGCATGTACCTTTATAACAAAACACAGAACAGTACAGCACAGGAGAAGGCCCTTCGGCCCACCATGTCTTTGCTGACCGTGAGCCCATTCTAAACTAATGCTATCTGCCTGCACATCGTTAGTATCTCTTAATCCCCCGCTTGCTCATGTATCCGTCCAAATGCCTGTTAAACATTGTTATCATGTCTGCTTCTACCATCATCCTGGCAGTGCATTCCAGGCACCTAATAACCTTTGTGTAAAAAACACTTGCTTTGCATATCTCCCATAAACATTTCCCCTCTCAAACCTTAACACAAGTCCCCCACAGTATTTGACATTTCTACCCCGGGAAACAGACTTCCAATTATCCACCATATTCCATAATTCAAACACTTTTACCCGGTCGTCCCTCAGCCTCTGAAAACACTCGAGGGGAAATGATCCAAGTTGTCTGATCTCTTCTTATAGCTAATACATTCCAATTCAGGCAACATCCTGATGAACCTCTTTTGTACCTTCTCCAAAGCTTCCACACCCTTTCTATCGTGTAGGGACCAAAACTGTGCACAATATTCCAAATGTGGCCGACCTGAAGTCTTATACAGCTGCAATGTGACTTGCCAACATTTACACTCAATGCCCTGATAGATGAAGGCAGGCCTCTGCCTTCTTTACCAGCTTATCCACTTGCGTTGCTACTTCTAGGGAGCTATAGGCCTAAGATCTCTCTGTATGTCAATGCTCCCAAGGGCCCTGCCATTTACTGTATTCTTTCCTCTTGCATTTGACCTCCCAAAAATGCATCACTTCACACTTATCTGAATTAAACTTCAACTGTTATTTCTTCACTCAACTTTCCAAACTGATCCATACCCTGCAGCATCCTTTGCTAACACTCCTCACTAACCACAACTCCACCAATTTTCGTGTCATCTACAAACATACTGATCAGATCACTTGAATTTTAATTCAAGTTCATATATATATAATGGAAACAACAGAGGTTCCAGCATTCATTCTTAAGGAACACTGGTCACAAACCTCCAGTCAAAAAAAAAATCCCTCCGCAACTACCTCTGTCTCCTGTGACCAAGCCAATTTTGTTTCCAATTTGCCATGGATCCCAAGTGACTTTCTCTTCTGGACCAGCTTACCATGATGGACTTTGTCAAAAGTTGTAGTAAAGTCCATGCAGACAACATCCACTTCTCTTAGACAACATCCACTTCCTATCCCTCAAACACCTTTGTCACTTCCACAAAAACCTGAATCAAGTTTCAGAGAAAAGACCCGCCGCAACATAAATCCATGCTGACTATCCCTAATAAGTACATTCTTCTCCAAATGTAAGTAAATCCTGTCCTAAGGATCTTCTCTAATAATTTACCAACCAGATGTGTAATAGAATAGCCTAGAATTTCCGGATTACCTTGTTACCTTTCTTAAACAAAGGAACAACATTGGCTGTTCTCCACTCTTCTAAGACCTTGTGGCTAAAAAGGACACAAATATCAAGGTCCCAGCATTCATCTGCCTTGCCTCCTTCAGTATGCTAGGATCTAGCCCATTAGGCCCTGGAGACTTATTACATTAATAACACTATCACCTCTTAATATCAACATACCGCTCCCTAATCTTACCATCATCTATGTCCCTCTGCCTGATGAATATTGATGCAAAGTACTCATTAAGAATCTCCCCCATTTCTTTTGGCTCCACTCATAAATTCGCTTTGTGCTTGAGAGGACCTACCCTTTTCCTAGCTTCCGTCTTCCTCCTAGAATACTTATAAAATGTCTTTAGATTCTCCTTAATCTTACTTGTCAAGCCCCTTCAAGTCCTGGTAATTTCTTTTTAATTTCTTCACTGCTTTCTTTATATTCCTCATCGGCCTCATTTGATCTCAGTTTTCTAAGCCTTACATATGATTCTTTGCTTTTGACTAAACTTTGAATATCTCTTGTCATCCAAGGTTCTTGAATCTTGTTGTCCTTTTCTTCTATTTTCAGAGGAACATGCTGCTCTTGAACCCTGATCAAGTGGCCTTTAAAAGACTCCCACATGTCCAATGTCGATTCACATAAAAAACAGGTGCCCTCAATCTAATTTCTCCAGCTCTTGCAGAACAATATTGCAATTAGCATTCTCAAACTTGGCACTGTTTTTTGCACTGCAACAACCCATGATTTGCCATCTCAACCTGGTATAATCGCTCAGCTAGCATTACTACCATGACTAGACTTATTATTAAAGGGAGTGCTTCCTCTTTTAATCCTTATTTGATTCTGATGGCTTTCAATGTCAGCCACTGCATAGTCTGTTACCTTCCATCATATCATCTTCGCATAATTTATAACCTGAAGCTCCTTTAAAATAATTTTTTTGTTGGTATGCAGAACTAAAATTCAACAGTAAATATACGATGCAAGGCAGTGCTCGGGGTAGGGTCCCAGGCCCAAACTTCATACAATGACTTTCCTTCCATCGTAATGTCAGAAGTGGGAATGCTCACTGATGACTAGACAATATTCAACACCATTTGCAACTCCTCAGATGCTGAGACAATCCATGTTCAAACGCAGCAGGACCTGGACAATATCCAGGTTTGGACTGACAACTGCCAAGCAATGATTCCCTCCACCAAGAGACAATGTAACTATCACCTCTTGACATTCAATGGCATTGCCATCATTGAATTCCTCACTGTAACACCCTGGAGCTTACGATTGGCCAAAAACACGACTAGACACGTGAATAACGTGGCTCCAAAAACAGGTCAGAGGCTTGGAATGTTGTAACAATTAACTCACCACTTTACTCCCCAAAGTCTGTCCACCATCTACAAGGCACAAGTCAGGAATGTAGTGCAACTCCAACAACACTCAAGAAGCTTGTCACCATCCAGAAAAAAACAGCCAGTTGATTAGCACCAAATCCAGAAATATCTAGTCCCTGTACCACTGATACTCAGTAGCAGCAGTGTGTACCATCTGTAGGATGCACTGTATTAGTCCAACAAGAGTCCATAGCTGGCACCATCTAAACTCATGATCATTCACATCTATGAGGACAGGGTAACTGATACATGGGAGCACCCGCAAGTTCTTGTCAAAGTCACTTGACACCTGACTTGGAAATATATCTCTGTTCCTTCACTTGTTGGGTTGAAGCCCTGGTACTCTAACTGTATTGTGGATCGACATACAGAAAATGGACTGCAGATCAAGGCAGCAATTCATAATGGCCACTGGGAATGAGCCTAATTAAAGAAAAACACAGGATTCAACACCAGCTAAATATAAACCATCAAAGAAGAAAGCAAAGATAGCTGAGAGTGAGAGAAAGGCTATTATTCCTTGTAACTACATTCTGCTAAAATCACTCAGTCCTATTCTCTCTCCAGAAAGAAATGTTTACTTCTGCAAAAGAGGTCGAATTTTGTTACATTGTTGTCTAAAGTTAGAAGAAAATTTAAGCCAAGAGGGTGAAGTCTTTTTTATCTTTATTCGTTTACGGGATGAGGGTGTCGCTTTCGGGAATTGCTGAGAGTCTGGAATCGCATGTAGGCCAGACAAGGTGAGGGTGGCAGCTTCTTTCCCTAAAGAACATTAGTGAACTAGATGGATTTTTCCAATAATTGGCAATGGATTCATGGATATCACTAGATTCTTAAACCCAGTTATTTATTGAATTCAAATTCCACCATCTGCCACGGCGGGTTTCAAACCCAGAAGGTTATCTTGGCCCCCAGATTAACAGTCCAGCAATAATACCACTAGGCCACTGCCTTCCCTAAAGTAATATTTAGTGCAATAGTCTGTGGTGCCAAACCATGATTTGAATGGCATTTCAGTAGTTAGTCTACTTCGGAGCAGCGTAATTATTTCCTCCTACTATATTGCATTTCCTGCGAAGGAAATACAGAACTGTCAGCTCCTGACAAGAGCACATCCTCTGAACTCTGAACAGTGTCATGGGATAATCTGTTCTGCTTTTTAACAAGGTTGACATTTCTGGTAAGATATCCAGATTAATGCTGCCCTTTTAACTGGGTGCTTTGGTAGTTTTGGAGCTGTGATGATTCCTTCCTTGATGTTATCAGTGGTCAAAAATAAAACACTGCAAAGAGTGCTGAGTAAAACACTGTCTCATTGCTCCAACTCAGAAGCCAATGAGGGTTAAGTTTTAAAATTTTCCTAATTAATTTTTTCCACTTGTCAGGGAACTGGGTTCTGTAATTGCCAACCACTTTGGTTAATTTTCATTTAGACCCACCATTTCAAGAATTAACCACAGCAACTGCACTAGTTTTTCATCTCACCAATGCACCTATTGCCCCAGATTCCTCTAGGTGTCAGTCATGACCCATCCCCTTTCATTTCAATCTGAATATGGGGTCAACTTCCATATAAGCGGATAACATGCAACTTCACCTCTCCAGTGACTCACTGCTCTAAGATCCAGTTCTGCATTAACCATACTCTCTTCCAGATGAGAATTGACAAGATCAAAGCCACTTTCTTTAGTCTCAAATCACAAGCAATTCCAAGTTATTTCTCAAATGCTTAACACAGCTTCCCTTGTACTTGCGTGAAATCCTTACCAGTATATTCTTAAGCCAGTCCTTGAAGCAACAAAACAGGCCACTACGGAGGAAACCAAAAATTGAAACTTCCTTACAGGCAAAACTTGCACCTAGCGTCTTTAATAATGTCAGGATGCACCAAAAACCTTCAAAGCCAATAAAGTGCTTTGGAAACGCATGCATTGCTATTACTGTGGGAAACATAGCACCCAATTTTTCTGAGTTTTCTATAAACAATAATGACAAAGAATCTGGTTTTAAGGTGTTGGGCATGAGACAATTATTGGCCAGAATATTAGATATCCTTACTGTTCAAATTGTGCCATGAAATTTTTAACCACGAACTGAGGAGGTGAACAGAGCTACAGTTTAATATCTCGCTGCAAAGACCGGTACATTGATGACTGTATCGGCGCCGCCTCTTGCTCCCCAGAGCAGCTCGAACAGTTCATCCACTTCACCAACACCTTCCACCCCAACCTTCAGTTCACCTGGGCCATCTCCAGCACATCCCTCACCTTCCTGGACCTCTCAGTCTCCATCTCAGGCAACCAGCTTGTAACTGATGGCCATTTCAAGCCCACCGACTCCCACAGCTACCTAGAATACACCTCCTCCCACCCACCCTCCTGCAAAAATTCCATCCCCTATTCCCAATTCCTCTGACTCCGCCGCATCTGCTCCCACGATAAGACATTCCACTCCCGCACATCCCAGATGTCCAAGTTCTTTAAGGACCGCAACTTTCCCCCCACGGTGATCGAGAACGCCCTTGACCGCGTCTCCCGCATTTCCCGCGACACATCCCTCACACCCCGCCCCCGCCACAACCGCCCCAAGAGGATCCCCCTCGTTCTCACACACCACCCTACCAACCTCCGGATACAACGCATTATCCTCCGACACTTCCGCCATTTACAATCCGACCCCACCACCCAAGACATTTTTCCATCCCCTCCCCTGTCTGCTTTCCGGAGAGACCACTCTCTCCGTGACTCCCTTGTTCGCTCCACACTGCCCTCCAACCCCACCACACCCGGCACCTTCCCCTGCAACCGCAGGAAATGCTACACTTGTCCCCACACCTCCTCCCTCACCCCCATCCCAGGCCCCAAGATGACATTCCACATCAAGCAGAGGTTCACCTGCACATCTGCCAATGTGGTATACTGCATCCACTGTACCCGGTGCGGCTTCCTCTACATTGGGGAAACCAAGTGGAGGCTTGGGGACCGCTTTGCAGAACACCTCCGCTCAGTTCGCAACAAACAACTGCACCTCCCAGTCGCAAACCATTTCCACTCCCCCTCCCATTCTCTTGATGACATGTCCATCATGGGCCTCCTGCACTGCCACAATGATGCCACCCGAAGGTTGCAGTAACAGCAACTCATATTCCGCCTGGGAACCCTGCAGCCATATGGTATCAATGTGGACTTCACCAGTTTCAAAATCTCCCCTTCCCCTACTGCATCCCTAAACCAGCCCAGTTCATCCCCTCCCCCCACTGCACCACACAACCAGCCCAGCTCTTCCCCCCCACCCACTGCATCCCAAAACCAGTCCAACCTGTCTCTGCCTCCCTAACCGGTTCTTCCTCTCACCCATCCCTTCCTCCCACCCCAAGCCGCACCCCCCGCTACCTACTAACCTCATCCCACCTCCTTGACCTGTCCGTCTTCCCTGGACTCACCTATCCCCTCCCTACCTCCCCACCTACACTCTCTCCACCTATCTTCTTTACTCTCCATCTTCGGTCCGCCTCCCCCTCTCTCCCTATTTATTCCAGTTCCCTCCCCCCATCCCCCTCTCTGATGAAGGGTCTAGGCCCGAAACGTCAGCTTTTGTGCTCCTGAGATGCTGCTTGGCCTGCTGTGTTCATCCAGCCTCACATTTTATTATCTTCAACACTGTTGCCCTCTCTTAATACTGCATTGTTAGCCTAGCTTCTGTTCAAATCTCTGGAGGGGCTATGGATGCATGGAAACAAGCATTACAATAATGAGCCAGAATCCTTGAGAAGTGGGAGTCATAGTCAGATCACCACTTCACTCTTACCTTTCTTATATTAACAGCAAGCTCTACATTTCTGAAAGAAAATTCCAATCACAGCTTTGACGAAAGTACCATGGGGGTGGGTTGAGGTGGCAGGGCGCAATGTGGGGAGGGTGACAGGTAAATTATTGAAGGTACGTAGGTATATTGGTAGGTATCAGGTCTGGCAGGGAGAGGGATGAAGGGGGATGTCAGTTCCCTGGGAGAGATGGGATTATGTCAGGTGCCAGAATGAGAGGGAAGTTTTGGGCCTGAGGTCTCTATTTTGCAAGGTTCTGGAAAGCAACTTCCATTTACGCTGCTCCAATTTTCCCGTGTGTGTTTACATTGTTATACAAAGCTCACTTTCAACATGGCTGCCATAGAAACAAGAGTAGTGATGATATTTTGCTGCAACCCGATATCACAGCAATTTGAATAATGATATTCCAGCCATCAGGGTATAGTGCTGTACCAACACCATTTGATTACACATACAGTCAGACAAGCACAGCACAGAAACAGATCTTCAGCCTAACTCCTCTATACTGATCAGATATTCCCATGTGCCAGCATTTGGCCTATGTCCATCTAAATCCTTAATATCAATTTATCCACTCCGATGCCTTTTAAATGCACCTCCTTTCATGCACCACCCTTTGCATTAAAAAGGTGGCCCCTTAGGTCTCTCTTAAATTTTCTCCTCTCACCTTAAACTTAGGCCCTCTAGTTTTGGACTTCCCTACTTTGGAGAAAAAACTTTGGCTATTCACCCTATTCACGTTCCTGAAGATTTTATAAACCTCTTTAAGAGTCACCCCACAGCCTTTGATGCTTCAGGAGAATAGCTCCAGCCTATCCAACCTCTTCCTATAGCTCAAGCCTTCCAATCCTGGCAACATCCTTGTAAATCTTTTTCTGAACTCTTTCAAGTTTCACAACATCCTTCCTATAGGAGGGAGACTAGAACTGAATGCAGTAATCCAAAAGTGGCCTAATCAATGTCCTGAAGTAGCTGGATGTGAGTTTGCTCGCTGAGCTGGAAGGTTAGTTTTCAGACGTTTCGTCACCATTCTAGGTAACATCATCAGTGAGCCTCCGACGAAGCGCTCGTGTTATGTCCCGCTTTCTATTTATCTGGTTAGGTTTCCTTGGGTTGGTGACGTCATTTCCTGTTCTTTTTCTCAGGGGATGATAGATTGGCTCCAAATCAATGTGTTTGTTGATGGAGTTCCGGTTGGAATGCCATGCTTCTAGGAATTCTCGTGCATGTCTCTGTTTGGCTTGTCCTGGGATGGATGTGTTGTCCCAATCAAAGTGGTGTCCTTCCTTATCTGTATGTAAGGATACGAGTGATAGTCGTTTGGGTCATGCCGTTTTGTGGCTAGTTGATGTTCATGTATCCTGGTGGCTAGCTTTCTGCCAGTTTGTCCAATGTAGTGTTTGTCACAGTTCTTGCAAGGTCCTGAAGTAGCGGCAACATGACCTCCTAACTCTTACACTCAATGCAACGACTAATAAAGGCAAACGTACCAAACACCTCCTTCACTACCCTGTCTACCTGCAACTCCACTTTCAAGGAACTATGAACCTACTTCCCCAGGTTTCTTTATTCAGCAACACTCCCCACGAACTTACCATTAAGTGTATAAGTGTTGCCCTAACGTGCCACACAAAATGCAGCACCTCACATTGATCTAAATTACACCCCATCTACCAATCTTCAGCCTATTGGCCCATCTGATCAAGATCATATTATATTCTAAGGTAACAGTCTTTGCTGTCCAACTACACCACCAATTTTGGTGTAAACTGCAAACTTACTAACCAAATTTCTTGTATTCACATCCAAATCATTTATATAAATGACAAAAAGCAGAAGATGCAGCACTGATACTTGTGGCACCCTATTGGTTGCAGACCTCCAGTGCAAAAAGCAACACTCCACACCTCTCTATTTCCTACCTTCAAGACAATTTTGTATCTAAATGGCTAATTCTCCCTGCATTCCATGTGATCTAACTTTGCTAACCAGTCTCCCATGCAGAATCTCGTTGAAGTCCATATAGACAACATCCATGACTCTGCCTTCATCAATTTTCTTCATTTAACTCAATCAAGTTGACGAGACACAATTTCCCACATACAAAGCTATGTTGACTATTCCTAATCAGTCCTCGCCTTTCCAAATACATGTAAATCCTGTCCATCGGGATCTTTGGTAAAGGTTTCTCTTGGATTTCAAGAAGTAACCTGGGTTACAGGTTTTCAGCCTCCCTTACATAAATTGTTTCTAATCATTTTGCATTAATTTTATAAAATACTCAGCAACCTGGCTATTTGTATGTTTTAAGGTCACTACAAATCTCATGGCTGCAGGGTAAATGAGCATACATTAGTTGTACAAGGAAAAAAAGCTCCTTATTGTGAAAACACACTTGTCAGGGGTCCAGTGCATGAACACATTTAGGAATCCTCTCCTGTAATGCTGAGCTCCTGGAACATAAGAAACAAGAACTGAACAGGACATAACTATGACAGGAGACAGCTGCACGTGCAAATGGGTTGCCATGTTTCTCTGCTTCGTGATAGTAACTACCACTTCAAAAGTATTTCACCAGCTACAAAGTGTGCAAAAACATCCTGAAATTGTGAATGGTACTACATAGTTCTTCGAATAACAGGCCATGGCACAGTGCTAGCGTCCCTGTCTCTAGATCACAGATTTGGGTTAAAATCCCACCTGTCATGCAGGGGTGCCATAATGTGCCTGAGCAGATTGATTTAAAAAAAAAGAATGAAAGTGTGGTCTGTGCATAGAATGTGAAAACGTTAACAGTCTCATTCATATCTTCAACAGCACAGCAGTAAATGTCCTCTTTATCTTTTGAGCATTTCACTAAATACAGATAGGTACTTAAATAAACTACATAAAGATAAATTTGAACAGAGAAAAGGGAAGAATATCAACAGAAACAGGACGCTTTTGGTGATAACATGATTTTTAAGTACCAAATAATTCTAATATATGAAAACCTTTAATTCTGTATCTGCTTTCTCACTTTTCTTTCATATTGCCTCAGTTTAATACTGTGCGTGCTGTACAGACGACTAGACATGTGCTTCCAGACACATCTTATTACAAACCTTACTTAACTCAATCTTTCAATTAGTGATGAAGAGTTGGTGGTTTTCACTTCAATTCATATTTGTCTACAACAAAATCACTCTTTTGGTCACCCTCAGGTCACAATGACGTCAAAGTTTTTATAAATCACGAGTACTTCTAGGAATCTTCCGTTAATCATGAGTACATGGAAAAAATTTAACTGGTTACTTATTCGAAGTAATGACATTGTTCAGCACAACACCTAACACACAGTAGATTGTCACTCATCAACAGTGCTGCAGAATGGGACATATTCCCAAGCACATTCAGGATTTGATTACCTACAACTGAAACTGTGAAAATTGTGAACGATCACATTCAGTAAGAGAAAGAGAATGAAAATTATGAGTTTTGATTATCAAGTCTTAATCAATGGTTTACTTCAACATGCTGAGTGACCAATAAACTAGGCTATTGACCAGTAAACACATCCTGCCACAAGAATTTGAAGAATAAAGGCCAAAACAATTATTTTTCAGCTCATTTTTTGACTTAAGGTTCTGCACAGAAAAAGAATTTTAATCTCTCTTCAAATGAAAACACAGGATCTGCATTCACTGCACCATGCAGAACCTATACATTTGTTCCAAGCAGTTTCAGTAATTCTCAGCTGAAACATAGTGGGATTAAACATTTTGTTGATTTCCTGATCACAATTTTTGTTTGGTATAAATCTATAAGCTGATCAGCACAGAAACCAATATGCCAATCAAATGAATTCAAGTCAAAAGGATATTTGGAACGTCGTGCAAAATATTCCAATGTTCCTGTGTTCTTTACTTTATCTAATGATGTTAGTTAAACTCCAAAGTACGTTTATAATTAATGGCCTATTTGTGGTCACTAAGTTGAAGGAAAAAACCATCTTTGCTTCATTTCAGTGTTTGCAACATGCAGAAAAATCCAGGGGTGATCTCACCAAAGTCCTACACAATTTCAGTAGGACTTACTGACACAGACTTGAGGTAAGTTGGCAGTTCTAAATGAGACACATTTGAGGACTTTTTTTAAACGTTTCAGAGATTCATGGACTCATACAGTGGAGAAGATACTCTACAGCCTCTCAAGTCTGCACCAACAAAAACTACTCTTAAATCTACATTAGTCCCATTTTTGGGCACTTGGTCCATAACATTCAATGTTATGACATTTTGGGTGCACATTGAAGTATATTTTAAACGTTGTGAGGTTTCCCAAATCAATCGCCACCCTCTCCACAAAGAAGCAGGGCAGTGGGAACACAGAAAATCAAACAATGAGGTTCAGTACTACCTTAACAAACCTCCAATTTTTGTTTTCTTGCCTCTGCCCTCTCTCCCTTCAGTTAATGAAGAGGGCTCACAGTCTGGGCATAGTTTCCTTCCATATGCCCTTCTCAGTATTGGTCTCAAGTGAAACAGAGGGCTGGTCCCTAGGGGCATGGGCAGGAAGAAACTGATCAGGGGCAAGAGGGTTTATGTAAGGGCAGAAACTCCAGCTGACATATGACTGAGGGTGAAAACAGAATTTTCTGGAAATGCTCAGCAGGTCTGGCAGCATGTGCACAGAAAAAAATCAGAGTTAACGTTTTGAGACCAGTGACCCTTTCTCAGAATAGCATCCACATTTCTTTGGGTTTTTATGTGACTGAGGGTGTGCTACAAGGATCAACTATTCACTACATCTATTGAGACATAGATGATGGAATAGAAAGCCTTCTATTTAAGTTTACCAGGGCACAAACATATGTGATGTTTAAAGGAGAATAGCTGGGAGCATAAGCTATTGACACATCCTTGCAAGTTGAAGAAATAGTCAAGATTGTGGCAAATGGATTTTAACATTTAAAATGCGACCTCATCCATTTTGGACACAAAATGTATAGACCAGATTACCTTTTAAATAATTAAAATCTAGAAGTTGAAGACCCAAAGAGAGTGGCAATATAATTATAAATTAGGCTGGTGTGTGGCTTGGGTGGCAACTTGCCTTTACAGGTGTTCCCGTTAGACTTGGAGGTCCAGGTACAGAGATCATTAAAATATCAATAGGCTTAAAATAATCAAAAGGCTGACACATGCTGGCCTATATATTTACAGGACAGGAATTAAAAAAGGGGTAGAAGTCACATTTCAGTGACAAAAATGCCTTGTCAGACCACATCCAGAGTACTATGAGCAAATTTGGGTGCCACTAGTCTTCAAATCATTCAGTTAATTTTATTTCAATAACTGTACTGTCAAACGTTCCCCTTATCTTGGGGAAAGTGGAAGAAGGGTTTAGCAGAATAATAACTTGATTCCAAGGATTAAGTCAAAAAGGATTGCTTACACAGATGAACTTGCATTTCCTGGAGTATAGATGATTAAGATTTTAAGGGGAAACAGGGTGAGCAAGAAAACTACTTGCACCAGCTGAAGAGTCTAAGACTAGGAGGAATATTGCAAAAATCAGAAGAGTTCAGTGAAATTAGAAGCACGTTGACACACAAAGGTTGTTAGAAGTCAGAAACTCTTCTGCATAAGGCAATTGATATCAGATAAATTGTAAATTTTAAATGTAATTGACAAGGTTTGTGCAATCCAAAAGGTATTAAAGACTACAAATTAAAAATAAGTATATGGAGTTAGGTTGCAGGTAAGGCATTTAATGGCAAAAGAATCTCAAGGGCTATACACCGACAAGTTACTCTTGCTGATTACAATCAGCAGATCCGATAGGCCAATGGGAAGTCTCTGGTCATAATGTCGTAGATACCTAATAAAAACATTTTCCTTAAGCTGCTTAAGAGATAGTAGGAACTACAGATGCTGGAGAACCTGAGATAACAAGGTGTAGAAGCTGGATGAACACTGCAGGCCAAGCAGCATCAGAGGAGCATGAAGACTGATGTTTTGGGCCCAGACCCTTCACCCGAAATGCCAGCCTTCCTGCTCCTGTGATGCTGCTTGGCCTGTATTCATCCAGCTCTACATCTTGTTATCTCATCTCCCTTAAACTGTTTGACTGCACAGAAACCTACAGGTTCATGTGAAGATTGTGCCCAAGGCATCTCTTTAGGATAAAAATGGAAAGAACTACGGATGCTGAAAATCAGAAACTAAAACAGAATTGCTGGAAAAGCCCAGGTCCAGCAGCATCTGTGAAGGAAAAAACAGACTTAACATTTCAGGTCCAGTGACCATCCCTCAGACACTTTGTCATATATCTTTAAGATATTGGCAAGCATTGCCATGCAAAATATTGTAAAGGGCCTGCACACAAAACAAAACCCAATAAAAAGCATGACAAAAATAGGAGAAATGCACTTGTAGTTTCAACTGTGATGTTCATCTTGGGCACAGGGCAGTTTAAGAGAGAGAAGGTAGCATTAGATCTGACAGAATTGATAGTTACCTACAATGAAGCTTCAAGTCAACTTTCAAATTGCAAAATAGAATCATCATTGCTTTCACAGGATGCCTATTTCTCCAAGTACTCTTGCAAATGAAATTAGACACAATTGGTCATATTACACATTCATCCAGTATCAATCAAATTCTTATTTAGGTCAAAAGACACAAAATGCTATTATTGAATTACTTTGATATGGTGTGGGGGTTAAGGAGGTCTTGTTAGTCGCTGCTGAAAAAATTTCAAAGTAACTCAATCTCCAATCACTGGGTAAGAGAATATAACCCTGGGATAATGACTGTTCAAGCAGTTGCTCAACGGCTACTTTCACTGACAAGTAAGGTTTGTAAATGAATATCGAAAATGACATATAAATAAACACATGAATCCGTGTGAATATTCCATTGCTTTCCCTTCCTAGGGGCTTTCAAAATGTTAGAAGAAAGATGAATCATCTTGCACTTTCAAGCTTTGCATGGAAGAAGCTAAATCATTTGTTTATTGTCTGTCTGCCAACTATAATGAAATAAATACTCAGATGGAAGCGACACTCTCCCAGGCTGGACTGCAAATAATAGCAATTGGCTCTGAACCCAAATGTTTTGTCCTCGAGTTTGTAAGATCAAATACACTCATCATCCTGCAAATCCTGGCAATGACACAGCAAAACGTGCAAACCGTGAGCACTGTCCAATAAGCCCCGTTCTTCCTTTCAAAGCTATTAATCTCAATAGGAAAAGAACTCTGTTTGAAAAACATCCCTGTACTTCATCTACTGACTTTTCCTTGAACCTTCTTCATGCCCTTATGTTTGTGTTTCGCTACTTATCCCAGTGTTCACCATCGGAGGGGTTTGCAGTCACATGAGGAATTAACAAAACATTTGTTTTTTTTCCCCAAACTTTTGGAATTCTCTATCCCAAAAAGCTGCGGATATTTAGTTGATGAGTGTATTCAAAAATCAATATATTTTTGAACAATAAGGAAATCAAAAGTTTAGGTGTACCAAAAATCATCATTTCATTAAATAGTGCAACAGGTTTAGGATGGGGCACGTTATCTGTGCTTGCGTCTATTTTTCTCATAATGGAGACAGAGAAAAGAGGTGCAGCAGTAGGCCATTCAGCCCTTCAAGGCTGCACTGTCATTCAATATGATCATGGCTGATCATGTAATGTCAGTATCCCATTCCTGCCTGCTCCCCATACTCCTTGATCCCTTCAGCCATGTCCAGCTCCCTCTTGAATATATCTAATGAACTAGCCCCAACAACTTTGTGGGAGACAACTCCACAGGTTCACAACTCTCTAAGCAAAGAAATTCTTCCTCATCTCAGTCCTAAATGGCTAACTCTTAGACTGCGATCCATGGTTCTAGACTTCCCCAACATTGAGAACATTCTTTCTGCATCAAGCCTGTTCAGTCCCATCAGGATTTTATATGATTCTATGAGATCCCCCCCTCATGCTTCTAAATTTCAGCGAATACAAATCCAGTCTATCCAGCCTTTCTTCATATGTCAGTCCTGCCATCCTAGAAACCAGTCCGTTGAGCCTTTGCTGGAGACCCTCAATAGCAAGAATGTCCTTTCTTGGAGTAGGAAACAAAAGCTGCACATAATACTCAAGATGTGGCCTCAACAAGGCCCTGTATAACTGCAGCAAGACATCCTTACTCCGATACGTAAATCCTCTTGCTATGAAGAAGAGCATGCTATTACCTTTCCTCACTGCCAGCTGCATCTGCATGCCATCCTTCAGCAACTTTTCCATCATGACACCCAAGTCTCATAGCCCTCATCTTTTCCTAAACTGCCACTATTCTTAGACCTCTATGACTCTAACAAAGTTGCAGACATTGTTTGGCCATAATTTCTGATTTCCTTGTTATTGAAGTTTGTGCTGGATTGATTCCAAAATGGTTAGTACAAAGTTATTCAACTTTATGAAGTTAGTGATCATTTTTGACCACAGCACGTGAAAAAGCAAAGTTCCCACTGAAAGCAGTCCCCGGACAGAGGTGAAGTATTGAACAATGGCATTTTATTGGTTCTTTTTACTTTTGGTGAGTGTGCAAAACAACCCCAATCACTTTACATCTTGCCTAAGATAGCACACTCATACAAAAAGGACATGAATTATCATTTGGTACGGTGGTATCACGAATGAAACTCCCTCATCCACCAGACCCAGTTTCCCCACCCAGTGTACTATAAGCATGTGGCATTAGTCTCACAGAGTCCTCACAGCAACAAAAGTGTGAAACTGTCAAAAATTTTAAAATTCACAGTTGTCCTAACAGTCTAAATTATAAAAAGCCTGACATAGAGCTCCCCAGTACATTAACATCCTTCATGTTGAGGTTGTACAGGATGTTGGTGAGGCCTGCCCTGGAGTTGTGTGCGCATTTCCAGTCATCCTGCTGTAAGAAAGATATTAAATTGGAAAGGGTTCACAAAAGATTCACCAGGATGTTGTCAGGAATGAAGGGTTTGAGAAATAAAAATAGGCGGGGACCTTTCTTCACTGGAGTATAAGAAGTTGAGGGGTGGCCTTATAAACCTATGTAAAACAATAAGGGGCATAATTAAGGTGAACAGCAAGGGGCTTTTCCCTAGGGTGGAGGAGTTCAAAACTAGGGCGCATATTTTTAATGTAGGAGGACAAAGTTTTAGAAATGACATGGGGGACCTTTTTTTTAAACACACAATGTGGTTTGCGTGCAGAGTGAACTGCTGGAGGAAGCATGGATGCATGTACAAATACAACATATAAAAGCGATAACAAGGTGTAGAGCTGGAGGGACACAGCAGGCCAGGCAGCTTCACAGGATCCTTTGACACTGCCTGGCCTGCTGTGTTCCTCCAGCTCCACACCTTGCTATCTTAGACTCCAGCATAGGCAGTTCCAACGTATAAAAGACATTTGGATAAGCACATGAATAGGAAAGGTTGGATGGTTATGGTCTTAATTCAGGCAAATGGGACTAGTTTAGTTTGGAAACATGGTCAGAATTGTCTAGCTGGACTGAAGAGTATGTTTGCAAGCTGTATGACTCTTGATTCTGATTTTGTAACACTGAAAGAAAATAAGATTTAGTTAATCTCGTTGCAATGACATGCCATGGCACAGCATACATGGTCAATGAGTCGGTACATAACATAATGAGCTACAATTCATCAAATTATGGCTCTCAAATGATTTGTGGATTAATGGAAAGCAAGCATCAATAAGGATAATAGTAGTGGCCATTCAGAAAACAATTGTTCAACTGAAACAGAAAGCTCTCAAAATTTACTACTCATACAGAGAGACATAGCTTTCCATTCTCCCTGGCTTTCCTATGTTACAACAGGGTCATCACAAAGCTGCCCGATCATTTTAGTATCAAAAACACGTTTCTGAATTTGCTGAATTATTTTGCAGCTTCCTTTCCTGCTACAAACCGTCCTTGTTTACTTGGGCTGGGAATCAAGATACGTTGGCATTCCTGTTCCAGAGCCCAAAATCACCCTACCATCACCATTGTGTGTTCCAATTTTGTCAATACTGAGCTAAAAGCCTCAGCCTTGAAGCACCTAACCATTTCAGCACAGTTCTGATATAATTCAGCTGAAAGTCTAAGGCCTCAAATTCAATTAAGATCTGTTCACATTCCATTGAGGCTTAAATTGGAATTTCTGTGTTAGGCACGTAGGCATGGACCTTCTTGTTTGGCTCAAGACAGCCAATGTAAGGGGAAAATTTTAAACTGCCAACATAAATGAACGCAGCTACTTTTTGTCCCAGCAAGCCAATCAACACAATTTATTTGAAAGACACTAGGAAGCAAATGGCTCTCCTCCTCACTCTCCCTCCTTAAAAGATATTAAAAATATAGAATACGTATAGCGCAGTAGCAGACTATATGGCCCATTGAGTCTGCACCAACTCTCCAAAGACTCTCCCACCCAGACCCAGCCCACATCCTATCCCAGCAACCCCTCATTTATGACAGCTGACCCACCTACCCTGCACATTCTTGGACACCACAGGGCAATTTGCCATGGCCAATCCCCTAACCTGCAAACCTTTTGGCTACTCCCAATTGTGATGGTCACAAATGGCTACTCCCCTTAACAGTCTCTGCACCTGATGTTCTCTCTCCTTCTCTTTACCAGATTTCATTCCTTTCTCCCACGAATGTAATAAGCATGACCAGAAAAACAAAGACAGATGCAGAAAATTGAGAATGTGAGAGGAAGGAGGGTGTGGCAGCTTTAGGTATCACAAAGCAACCTAGAGTAGCTTTATGATGACAGGTCTGTACAACAGAGTATTTAAAGGCAATTTCTTTTTTATAAAATGCCAATTTTCTTTTTCTAAAAGAGGACTGATATAGAAAAAGAAAAACTGTGAATCTAAATTCAGTGACTGGCAAAACCCATGGAATGTCTCACCTGCAAACTATCAGGGAACTCTCAGGAAGCAACTGACAAGACAAGATAACAAGGGGACTGACCATTCCGTCCCACTCAAAATAAAAACTAAGGCTATCCCGTCTAGAACTGTGCACTATTGAGAAACACAGAAAGGCCATCGACTAAGAAATATGAAATAGGAAACATCAATAATCTGTTTGATGAGTGAACGTGATGCCTAGCTCAAAAACTGCTTGGTGTGTCTACTGTCCATACTTTAAAAAATAGTCTATGAATTCATGTCCCTGCTTGGCTCATGCCATACTTTACCAATGCTTCAGCCTGTGTGAATGAGTTGCCCCTCAGGTCCCCCTTAAACCTATGCCCTCTAGTTTTCAAGTCCCCATCCTTGGGAAAAAGACTGTATGCATTTATTCTATCTATGCCCCTCATGATTTTATGCACCTCAATAAGATCACCTGTCATTGTCTTAGGTTCCAAGGAATAAAGTCTTATTCTGGCCAACCTTTCCCTATAACTCAGACCTACCCAGTCCAGGCAACATCCTTGTAAATCGTCTTTTTCACACTTTCCACTTTAGCAATGTCTTTCCTATAACAGGGTGACGAAAACTGAACACAATACTTCAACTGAGGCCTCACCAACGACATGTACAACCATAACATAACGTCCTAACTCCTACACTCAATGCCTCAACCGATGAAGACCAGCATGCTAAATGCCTTACTCACCATCCTATCTGCCTGTGATGCCACTTTCAACAAACTATATCCTTGTGCTCCTAGGTTCCTCAGTTCCATAAAACTCCTCAGGACCTTACCATTTATTGTATAAGTCTTGCCTTGGTTTGACTTTCCAAAATGCACTACCTCATACTTACCTGTATTGAATTGCATTTGCCAATCCTCAGCCCACATCCCCACCTAATCAAGATCCCTCTGCAATTTTTGATAACCATCCTCGCTATCAACGATACCTCCTAATTTTGTATCATCTGCAAATTTACTCATCATGCCTTGTACCTTCACATCCAGATAATTTATAAATAACAAATAACAAAAGTCACAGCACCAATCACAGGTCTTCAGTCTGAGAAACAACCATCAACCATCATCCTCTGCGTCTTATCATTGAGCCAATTTTGAATCCAATTAGCTATCCTTCCCTGGATCCCACACGACCCAACTTTTATGACTAGTCTGCCATGCAGGGCCTTGTCAAAGGCCTTACTAAAATTCAAATAGACAACATTAATTTCCCTACCCTCAGCTACGCTCTTTGTTACCTCTTCAAAAAACTCAAAGACTTGTCAGACATGACTTCCCGCGCATTAATCCATGCTAATTATTCCTAATGAGACCTTGACTATCCAAATGTCGGTTGATCCTGTCCCTCAGTATCCTCTCCAATAACTTGCCGACCACAAATGTCAAGCTCACCGGCCTGCAATTCCCTGGCTTGTCTTTGCTACCTTTCTAAAACAATGGAACAACATCAGCCATGTTTCACGTCTTCTGGAACTTCACCAAATGGCTAAAGATGAAGCAAAAATCTCTGCAATGGACTCTGCAATTTCTTCCCTAGCGTCGTACAATGCCTGAGGATGGACTTGATCAGGCCCAGGAAATTTATCCACCTTAACGCACTTTAAGACTGCAAACACCTCCTTTCTGGTAATGTGTATAGAACATAGAACATAAAACAATACAGCGCGGAACAGGCCCTTTGGCCCTCGATGTGCGCCGACCTGTGAACAAATCAAACTTTATTTTAAACTGCTATTAAATTTGCAACAATAATGGCATTTCCCAAAACCAATTAATTACTTCCAGATTTCCTGAGGCTGTGAAAGGCACTGTAGAAATGCAAATCTGCCTGCCTGTCTCGACATCAGAGGATTTATCAAGCAGGCTCAACGCCATACGGCCCAAATCATCCTTGATTGTTTCCCTTATTTCCTATGCATACATCTCTTCTCAATAAACGCTGAGCATTCTGGCTGAGGGAATTCCAAAGATTCACAACTCTGAGTGAACAGATTTCTCATCTCAGTCCTAACTGCATTCTTCCTTACTTTGAAATGTGAACTTACGTTCTGGATTTCCTACAAAAGTGAGAAATAATTTACATACATCTCCCTGTGGATCCTTTTTAGTATTTTAAAGATATCGAACAGATAACCTCTCATTATTTGAAAATTTAGAAAATCCAGATCCAGATTTCATTATTTTTCATTGTAGGACACAACAGCACAAGAAACAGCAGCGGGAATAGGCTATTTGGCCCCTCAAGACTGCCCTGCCATTCAACATAGTCCCTCATAACCCTCAATACCTTGATATTTCAAAAATCTATCCACTATGATGGGCTGAGGAACGGCAGATGGAATTTAATTTAGATAAATGTGAGGTGGATCACACAGGACTAGAGGTAATTTATTAGCTTGGATAGGTGACTGGCTGATGGACAGAAGACAGAGTCAGGATAATAGAGGTTTTTCTGGATGGCAAAAAGTAACTAATAGGGTGCCACAGGGTTCGGTCCTTTGAATCCAATTATTTACAATCTACATTAATGACGTAGATACAGGGATAGAAGGCTCTACAGTCAAATTTGTGGACGGCACAAAAATAGGAAGGATGGTAAATTGCAAAGAGGGAACAAGAACGTTACAAATAGATATAGGGAGGTTAGGAGAGTGGGCAAAATGTGGCAGATGGAGTTGAATGTGGATAAGTGTAAGGTCATGCATTTTGGTCGGAAAAATGGGAAGGCAACTTATTACCTAAATGGAGAGAGACTTCATGCTCTGGTGCAGAGATCTGTGTTCACACATCACAGAAAACTAGCATGCAGACAATAAAGAAAGCAAATGGAATACTGGCTTTTATAACTAAAGGAATAGAATATAAAAGTTAGGAAGTATTGTTGCAACTATATTGCAACAAATTGGGGAGGCACAATGGCTCAGTGGTTAGCACTGCTGCCTCACAGCGCCAGGGTCCTGACTTCAATTCTACTCTTGGGCGAGTGTCTACGTGGTGTTTGCATATTCTTCCTGTGTCTGTGTGGGTTTCTTCCACGTACTCTGGTTTCCTCCCACAGTCCAAAGATGTGCAGACTAGGTGGATTGGCCATGTTTAATTGCCTGTAGTGTTTAGGGATGTGTAGCTTAGGTGGGTTATAGGGGATGGGTCTGGGTGGGGTGTTCCAAGGGTCACTGAGGACCTGTTTCCACACTGTATGGGTTCTATGTGATATACAAGTCTTTGATGAGACTGTACCTGGAGCATTATGCACAGTTTTGGTCCCCTTACTTGAGGAAATATGTAGTGGCATTGGAGGCAGTTCAGAGGAGGTTCACTAGCTTGAGCCCAGAGATGAGGGGTTTGTCGTACGAAGAAAGATTGAACAGTTTAGGCTTATACTTTCTGCAATTTAGAAGAATGAGGGGAGATCAAACAGGAGTATTCAGGATGATTAAAAGGTATAGATAAAATAGACGTGAAGTGGATACTTCATCGTGAGGCATTCTAGGAGGAAGGGTCATAGTGTTAGGGATAAGGGGTAGCAAATTTAAAACAGTGTTGAGGAGAAACTACTTCACTCAAAGGACTGTGAATCTATGGAATTCGCAACTCCAAAGTGCAGTGGATGCTAGGAGTAAAGTTAAGTAAAGTTACAGTGAGTAAATTTAAGCCAGAATTGAAACAGATTTTTAATTGGGAATGGGTCAATGGGTTTCGGGGAGAAGGCAGGAAAATGGGGTTAAGGAGCACATCAGCCATGGCTGAATGGCAGAGCAGACTTTGATGGGCTGAATGGCCTAATTCTGCCCCTATATCCTATGAACTTCTGAGGTACTGCATTTTGGAAATGCAAATCAGACAGGACTTACACACTTGATTGTAAGGTCCTGTAGATTGTTGCTAAACAGAGAGACCTTAGAGTGCAGGCTCATACAGTTAAAGTTTCAGGTCCGGTGACTCTTCCTCAGAACTAGTTTTGAGGAAGGGTCACCAGACCAAACATGTTAACTGACCTTTTCTTCACAGATGCTGGGCTCTTCCTACAACTTCAGTCTTTGTTCATGATTTACAGCATCCACAGTTCTTTTGGTTTTGTTTTAGTGCAGGTTTTGTTCCTTGAAAGTACAATCGCAGGTAGACAGGATAGCAAAGAGGGCATTTGGTACACTTGCTTTTATTGATCAGTGCATAGGAGTTCGGAGGTCATGTTGCAGCTGTACAGGATATTGCTTAGACCACTTTTAGAATACTGCATTTCATTCTGGTCTCCCTACTAATAGCAAGGATGTTGTGAAACTGAGATAATGGGAACTGCAGATGCTGGAGAATCTGAGATAACAAAGTGTGGAGCTGGATGAACACAGCAGGCCAAAGAGCATCTCAGGAGCACAAAAGCTGACGTTTCGGGCCTGGACCCTTCAGAGAGCTCCCTGATCATCATCCTCTCTGATGAAGGGTCTAGGCCCGAAATGTGAGCTTTTGTGCTCCTAAGATGCTGCTTCGCCTGCAACATTCATCCAGCTCCACACTTCGTTATGTTGTGAAACTTGAAAGGTTAGAAAAGACTTACGAGGATTTTGCCAGGGTTGGAGGGTTTGAACTATAGGGAGAGGCTGAATAGGCTGGGGCTTTACTCCTTAGAGCATTGGAGGCTGAGGAGCCTTATAGAGGTTTATAAAATCATGAGCAGCGTGGATAGGGTGAATTGCCAAGGTCTCTTCCCCACGGCCTGGGAGTCCAAAACCAGAGGGCACAGGTTTAAGATGTGAGTGGGGAGAAGTGATTTAAAAGAGACCGACGGGGCAACCTTTTCACACAGAGGATGGTGCATGTATAGAATAAGCTGCCACAGATGGTGGTGGAGGTTGGTCCAATTATAACATTTAAAAGGCATTTGGATGAGTACTTGACTAGGAAGGGTTTACAGGGATACGGGTCTAATGCTGGCAAATGGAACTAGATTAGGATATCTGGTCGGGCGAGTTGGACCAAGGGATCTTTTCTGTGCTGTATAGCTCTGACTCTACCTCTTTAAATACTTTGTTATCTTGCCTCTGTAATTCTCTAGGGTAAAGAATTACAGACTTTCATTACATGCTGGGAGAAGAAATTCCTTTGCATTTCAGTTTGAAATGAGTGCTTCCTAATTCTGTAACTATTCCCCTGAATTTGAGATTCCCATACAAGTTCAAACATCTTAAGATGCACCCATCAAGCTCCCTCAGAATACTGTTTTGATAAGATCACTCTTCATTCTACTTAATTGAAGCATGACCAGTTTAACTGTTTTTGGTAAGTCAATCACTTCATCTCAGGAGTGTACACACGGAATCTTTTTTGAACTGCTTCTAATGTTAGTATTTTTTTTAAAAAGAAGTACAGGGATCAAAACTACACAGTACTCCAGGTGCGGCCTCACCAACAACCTGCACAGTTGTAATGAGACTTTTCTGCTTTTAAACTCCAATCCTCTTGTAACAAGGGCCAATATTAACCTTTTGTCCTTCATTCACAAGAATGCCCAATCTATGCCTTTGGGGAGTCTCACGATTTAAAGAAGAGTCTGCCTTTTGATTTTTCCTACTGATGTGCAGGACCTCATGCTTTCCTACAATAAATTCCATCTGTCACCCTTTTACTCACTCACTCAATGTATGTGTTCTCATGCAGCTTCCTTATATCACCAACGCCATGTGCCCTCCCAACTATTTTTGTATTGTACGCATATCCAGGTACATTACACTCTGCCTCCTCCTTTAAGTGATTAATATACAGAATAAATAATTGAAGTACCGGTACTGATCCTTGTGACATTCCCCTAGTTACATCTTTTCAACCTGATAAAAACCCATTGATCCTGACTTGCTGTCTTCTGCGTGTTAATCAATCCTCAATCCATGCTAATGCATAACCCCAATACCAAGAACTCCTATATTGTACAATAACCTTTCATGTTGCATCTTAGTGAATGCCTTATAAAAACCCAAATACACAACGTCCACCAATTCCCCTTTATCAATTCCATCTGTTATATCCTCACACAATTCATGCAAATCGTCAATCCATGATTTTGTGTCAATACTGTGGCTTTAAGAGGTCATGGTTGTCCTGGATTTTTTTAAAGAAAGGTTTTAAGAAAGAGATACAGGGCTGTCCATTCCAATCCAATGAAGTAAATAGTTTGTGAGGCCTTGTGGATTTTACAAGAAAAGTTTGAACAATAGCAGCATGAATGGATAGAGTCAGGCTTCCATAGAACCAGTGTTTTAGTTTAACTTTTAGTAGTTGCTGGGGCTTTGAAGTTGGCCGTGGAAGCTGCTATACATTTCTCACGGCCACAGCAAAAAGCTTAAGTTTGTTCTTTCTGCTGCAAGAAGTACATGCAAGATGATGTATTTTACTAAATATACTTTTGTCTAGGGTCCATTTATGGGACATTACCATAATGGAACAATTGCTGTTTAATCGTTAAACGGATTACCAGGGCAAGAGTGGGGCCTATCACAGACCACAGGGACAACCTGCTTGAGGTCTTAAAAGGATATTTGTAACCTGTGCTCACACAGGAGAAAGATATTGCAGTTCAGGATTTCAGTTGGGATGGTGAGGCTCTGGAACATGTTAAGATTAATAAAGGAGGAATTGTTATCAGTTTTAGCTGGCATAAAGTTGGGTAAATCCCAAGGGCCTGATGAGATGTAACCCAGGGTAGCAATGAGAGGCAAGGGGGCAAGATTGTTGGGACTGTGGCAAAGATATTCAAAACTTCACTTCCCACAGGCCAGAGGATAACTAATGCGGTTCCAGGGACAGGCCAGGTAATAACAGGCCAATTAGTCTGATGTCAACAGTAGGGAAATTATTGGAAAAAAAATCTGAGGGACAGGATTAATCAACACTTGAATGGGCAGGGATTGATCAGGGATAATCAGCACATATTTGCGAGAAGGAGATCCTGTCTACCAAATTTAAATGAGTTTTTTGTAAAGGTGAAAAACATACTGATGAGGATTGGAGATAATAGGAACTGCAGATGCTGGAGAATCCAAGGTCATAAAATGTGAGGCTGGATGAACACAGCAGGCCAAGAAGCATCTCAGGAGCACAAAAGATGACGTTTCGGGCCTAGGCCCTTCATCAGAGAGGGGGATGGGGTGAGGGTTCCGGAATAAATAGGGAGAGAGGGGGAGGCGGACCGAAGATGGAGAGAAAAGAAGATAGGTGGAGAGAGTATAGATGGGGAGGTAGGGAGGGGATAGGTCAGTCCAGGGAAGACGGACAGATCAAGGAGGTGGGATGAGGTTAGTAGGTAGATGGGGGTGCGGCTTGGGGTGGGGGAAGGGATGGGTGAGAGGAAGAACAGGTTAGGGAGGCAGAGACAGGTTGGACTGGTTTTGGGATGCAGTGGGTGGAGGGGAAGAGCTGGGCTGGTTGTGTGGTGCAGTGGGGGGAGGGGACGAACTGGGCTGGTTTAGGGATGCAGTTGGGGAAGGGGAGATTTTGAAACTGGTGAAGTCCACATTGATACCATTAGGCTGCAGGGTTCCCAGGCGGAATATGAGTTGCTGTTCCTGCAACCTTCGGGTGGCATCATTGTGGCACTGCAGGAGGCCCATGATGGACATGTCATCTAGAGAATGGGAGGGGGAGTGGAAATGGTTTGCGACTGGGAGCTGCAGTTTGTTGCGAACTGAGCAGAGGTGTTCTGCAAAGCGGTCTCCAAGCCTCTGCTTGGTTTCCCCAATGTAGAGGAAGCCACACCGGGTACAGTGGATGCAGTATGCCACATTGGCAGACGTGCAGGTGAACCTCTGCTTAATGTGGAATGTCATCTTGGGGCCTGGGATAGGGGTGAGGGAGGAGGTGTGGGGGCAAGTGTAGCATTTCCTGCAGTTGCAGGGGAAGGTGCCGTGTGTGGTGGGGTTGGAGGGCAGTGTGGAGCGAACAAGGGAGTCACGGAGAGTGGTTTCTCCGGAAAGCAGACAGGGGTGGGGATGGAAAAATGTCTTGGGTGGTGGGGGCGGACTGTAGATGGTGGAAGTGTCGGAGGATGATGCGTTGTATCCGGAGGTTGGTGGGGTGGTGTGTGAGAACGAGGGGGATCCTCTTTGGGCGGTTGTGGCGGGTGCGGGGTGTGAGGGATGTGTTGCGGGAAATGCGGGAGTCGCGGTCAAGGGCGTTCTCGATAACTGTGGGGGGAAAGTTGCGGTCCTTGAAGAACTTGGACATCTGGGATGTGCGGGAGTGGAATGTCTTATCGTGGGAGCAGATGCAGCGGAGGCGGAGGAATTGGGAATAGGGGATGGAATTTTTGCAGGAGGGTGGGTGGGAGGAGGTGTATTCTAGGTAGCTGTGGGAGTTGGTGGGCTTGAAATGGACATCAGTTACAAGCTGGTTGCCTGAGATGGAGACTGAGAGGTCCAAGAAGGTGAGGGATGTGCTGGAGATGGCCCAGGTGAACTGAAGGTTGGGGTGGGAGGTGTTGGTGAAGTGGATGAACTGTTCGAGCTCCTCTGGGGAGCAAGAGGCGGCGCCGATACAGTCATCAATGTACCGGAGGAAGAGGTGGGGTTTGGGGCCTGTGTAGGTGCGGAAGAGGGACTGTTCCACGTAACCTACAAAGACGCAGGCATAGCTGGGGCCCATGCGGGTGCCCATGGCCACCCACTTAGTCTGTAGGAAGTGGGAGGAGTCAAAAGAGAAGTTGTTGAGGGTGAGGACAAGTTCGGCTAGGCGGATGAGGGTGTCGGTGGAAGGGGACTGGTCGGGCCTGCGGGACAGGAAGAAGCGGAGGGCCTTGAGGCCATCTGCATGCGGAATGCAGGTGTATAGGGACTGGACGTCCATGGTGAAGATGAGGTGTTGGGGGCCAGGGAATTGGAAGTCCTGGAGGAGGTGGAGGGCGTGGGTGGTGTCACGGACGTAGGTGGGGAGTTCCTGGACCAAAGGGGAGAAAATGGAGTCCAGGTAGGTGGAGATGAGTTCGGTGGGGCAGGAGCAGGCTGAGACGATGGGTCGACCAGGGCAGGCAGGTTTGTGGATTTTGGGAAGGAGATAGAAACGGGCCGTGCGGGGTTGGGGAACAATGAGGTTGGAGGCTGTGGGTGGGAGGTCTCCTGAGGTGATGAGGTCATGAATAGTGTTGGAGATGATGGTTTGGTGCTCGGGTGTATGGTCATGATCGAGGGGGCGGTAGGAGGTGGTGTCGGAGAGTTGGCGTCTGGCCTCGGCGATGTAGAGGTCAGTGCGCCATACTACCACTGCGCCACCCTTGTCTGCGGGTTTGATGGTGAGGTTGGGGTTGGAGCGGAGGGAGCGGAGGGCTGCCCGTTCTGCGGGGGAGACGTTGGAGTGGGTGAGAGGGGTGGAGAGGTTGAGGCGGTTAATGTCTCGATGGCAGTTAGAGATGAAGAGGTCGAGGGAGGGTAGGAGGCCTGGGGGTGGTGTCCAGGAGTAGGACTTGTGTTGGAAGCGGGTGAAGGGGTCAGTCGAGGGAGGGTTAGGCTCCCGGTTGAAGAAGTAGGCATGGAGGCGAAGGCGGCGGAAAAACTGCTCTATGTCCAATCGTGACTGGTATTCGTTGATGTGTGGTTGTAGGGGGACAAAGGTGAGCCCTTTGCTTAGGACTGACCGTTCGTCCTCAGTCAGTGGGAGGTCTGCGGGGATGGTGAAGATGCGGCAGGGTTCAGTGTGGCTGTCTCCTCTGGGGTTGCTGGCTGTGGAGGTTGTGGGCGGAGCGATGAGGTCGTCGGCTGTGGGCAGGGTTTGTACAGTTGATGTGGTGTAAATGAAATTCAGTAAGGGCCCCATGGAAGGCTGGTCAAAAAGTTAAAAGCTGATGGAATCCAAGGCAAATTGTCCATAAGACCATAAGGCATAGGAGTGGAAGTAAGGCCATTTGGCCCATCGAGTCCACTCCGCCATTTAAATCATGGCTGATGGGCATTTCAACTCCACTTCCCTGCACTCTCCCTGTAGCCCTTGATTCCTTGTGAGATCAAGAATTTATCGATCTCCGCCTTGAAGGCATCTAATATCCCGGCCTCCACTGCACTCCGTGGCAATGAATTCCACAAGCCCACCACTCTCTGGCTGAGGAAATGTCTCCTCATTTCCACTTAAAATTTACCCCCTTTAATTCTAAGGCTGTGCCCACGGGTCCTAGTCTCCCCACCTAACAGAAACAACTTCCCAACGTCCATCCGTTCTAAGCCATAGTAAGTTTCTATTAGATCTCGCCTCAACCTTCTAAACTCTAATGAATACAATCCCAGGATCCTCAGCCGTTCATCGTACATTAAACCTACCATTCCAGGGATCATCCGTGTGAATCTCCGCTGGACATGCTCCAGGGCCAGTATGTCCTTCCTGAGGTGTGGGGCCCAAAATTGGACACAATATTCTAAATGGGGCCCTTTATCAAATCTCAGAAGCACATCACTGCTTCTATATTCTAACCCTCTTGAGGTAAACGACAACATTACATTCACTTTTTTAATCATGAACTCTACCTGCAAGTTAACTTTTAGAGAATCTTGGACCAACACTCCCAGATCCCTTTGTACTTCTGCTTTACGAATTTTCTCACCATTTAGAAAATAGTCCATGCCTGTATTCTTTTCTCCAAAGTGCAAAACCTCACATTTGCTCATGTTGAATTTTATCAGCCATTTCCTGGACCACTCTCCTAAACTGTCTAAATCTTTCTGCAGCTTCCCCACCTCCTCAGTACCACCTGCCTGTCCACCTATCTCCGTATCATCGGCAAACTTTGCCAGAATGCCCCCAGTCCCTTCATCCAGATCATTAACATATAAAGTGAACAGCTGCGGCCCCAACACTGAACCCTGCAGGACACCACTCTACACCGGTTGCCACTCTGAAAAAGAGCCTTTTATCCCAACTCTCTGCCTTCTGTCAGACAGCCAATCCTCAATCCATGCCAGTAGCTCACCTTGAACACCATGGGCCCTCACCTTGCTCAGCAGCCTTCCGTGAGGCACCGTATCAAAGGCTTTTGGAAGTCTCGAGAGATAACATCTACTGGGTTTCCCTGGTCTAACATACTTGTTATCCCTTCAAAGAATTCTAACAGGTTTGTCAAGCACGACCTCTCCTTACTAAATCCATGATGACTTGTTCTAATCTGACCCTGCACTTCCAGGAATTTAGAAATCTCATCCTTAACAACAACCAAGGTTAGGCTAATCGGCCTATAATTTTCCATCTTTTGCCTTGATCCTTTCTTAAACAAGGGGATTGCAACAGAAATTTTCCAATCAACTGGGACTTTCCCAGACTCCAGTGACTTTTGGAAGATCACAACCAAAGACTCCGCTATTTTCTCAGCCACCTCTCTCAGAACTCTACGACGTAGCCCATCGGGGCCAGGAGATTCATCAATTTTTAGACCTTTTAGCTTTTCTGGCACTTTCTCTTTTGTAATGCCTACCATACTCAACTCTGCCCCCTGACTCTCCTTAACTGTTGGCATACTACTCATATCTTCCACTGTGAAGACTGACGCAAAGTACTTATTAAGTTCTTCAGCTATTTTCTTATCTCCCTTCACTAGCCTTTCAGCATCAGTCTGGAACGGCCCAATGTCTATTTTTGCCTCTCGTTTGTTTCTTATGTATTGAGAGAGACTTTTACTATCATTTCTAATATTACTAGCTAGCCTACTTTCATATTGGATCCTCTCCTTCCTTATTTCTCTCTTTGTTATCCTCCCAATCTTCTGATTTCCCAGTGCTCTTGGCCACTTTATAGACTGTCTCTTTTTCTTTGATACAGTTCCTGACTTCCTTTGCCAGCCATGGCTGTCTAATCCCACCCCGGATAATCTTTCTTTTCTTTGGCATGAACCTCTGTACTGTGTCCTCAATTACACCCAGAAACTCCTGCCATTGTTGCTCTACTGTCTTCTCCGCTAGGCTCTGCTTCCAGTCGATTTTCGTCAATTCCTCTCTCATGCCCCTGTAATTACCTTTATTTAACTGTAACACCATTACATCCGATTTTGCCTTCTCTCTTTCAAGCTGCAGACTGAACTCTACCATATTATGATTGCTGCCTCCTAAGTGTTCCCTTACTTTAAGATCTTCTATAAAGTCAAATTAGATCCAAAAGTAGCTTACAAATAGGAGGCAAAGGATGGTGGAGGAGGATTGTTTGTGTGATTGGGAGCCAGTGACCAGCGATGTATCAAAGGCATTAATGATGGGACCCTTGCTGTTATGTACATGAATGACATGGATGACATGGATGTGAATGTGGAAGGTAAATTAGTAAGTTTGCAAATGATATGAAAATTGGTGGTGATGTTGACAAGTGAGGAGGATGGTCACAAAATGCAGTCGGATATTGACCAGCTGGTAAATTAGGTAGAGAAATGGCAAGTGGCATTCAATCCTGGTAAGTGTGAGGCGCTGTATTTTGGAAGGTCTAATAAGGGGAGGATGTATACAAAGAATGATAGGTCTCTCAGGAGTCCTGGGGAACAAAAGAACCTTGGTGTACAAGTTCATAGGTCTCTGAAGGTGTCACCACACATGGATAGTGTGGTGAAGGTGGCATGCCTGCTTTATTAGCCTGGGTATAGAATATAGGAGCATGGAAGTCTGACTACAACTTCAGAAAATATTGTTTAGGTTACAGATGGAACACTGTGTGCAGTTCTAGTTGTCATACAATTGGGAGAATGTGATTGCACTCAAGAGGGTACAGAGGAGATTCACCAGAATGTTGCCTGAGATGTTAAAACCCACTTATATGAAGAATCTCGATTAATTGAGTTTGTTTCCCTTGCAGTTGAGGAGGGGTCTGATTGCAGTACATAAAACTATTTAAGACAGGATAGATTATGAGAAATTCTTTTCTCCATGGCAAACATGTCTAAGATCACAGGACATAAGTTTGAAGTTAGAAGTAAATGACTTGGAGGAGATCTGATAATTCTTTCTTTCTCCCACACAGTTGATAAAAAGTTGGAATTACTGCATGAGGGGGCATCTGGTGATCTCCCTAGCTTACAGTCTCCCAAACCTGTACAGCTCGCTTCTACCTCTTTCCCAAAATCAACAAACAGGACTGCCTGGGGCGACTCATTATTTCTGTATGCTCCTGCGCCACAGACTCATCTCTTTCTACCTCGACTCGATTTTTTCCCCCTTCTCTTGTACAGTCCCTTCTCATGTACATCCAAGATTCCTCTGACGCTTTACGTCAGTTTCAGTATTTCCAGTTTGCGGGTTCGAGACCCAAACCCTGACCCTAACCCCATCGCAGCCACCATGGACGTGCAATGCCTTTACACCCTCATCTCTGATCAGGATGGTCTCATGCGCTCTCCGTTTTTTCCTGGAAAAAGGTCCTGAATTGTTCCTATCCAGCACCCTTTTCTGGCTGGTTAAGCTCCCCCTGACCCTGAACAACTTCTCTTTGAAATCATCTCGCTTTCTTCAGGCGTGAGGGGTGGCCATGGGGACCCACAGAGGCCTGACTTATGCCCATCTCTGTACGGTACGTGGAACATTCCTTGTTTCAGTTCGATTCCGGTCCCCACAGACAACTCTTTCTTTGATATATTGATGATATCATTAGATGGCAGCCCTCTCTCGTCCAGAATTGGAAAGGTTTATCAATTTCACTTTCAATTACCAGCCCTCGCTCACCCTTATAGAACATAGAAAACATAGAAAAGTACAGCACAGTACAGGCCCTTCGGCCCATGATGTTGTGCCGTGGAATAATCCTAATCCAAAAATAAAATAACCTAATTTACATTCCCCTCAATTCACTGCTGTCCATGTGCGTGTCCAGTAGTCGCTTAAATGTCACTAATGACTCCGCTTCTACGACTACCACTGGCAAACTATTCCATGCGCTCACAACTCTCTGGGTGAAGAACCTCCCTCTGACATCTCCTCTATACCTTCCTCCTAACACCTTAAAACTATGACCCCTCCTGGCAGTCAATCCTGCCCTGGAGAAAAGTCTCTGGCTATCGACTCTATCCATGCCTCTCATTACCTTGTACACCTCGATCAGGTCACCTCTCTTCCTTTTTCTCTCCAGAGAGAAAAGACGGAGCTCAGTCAACCTCTCCTCGTAAAACAAGCCCTCCAGTCCAGGCAGCATCCTGGTAAACCTCCTTTGCACCCTCTCCAAAGCCTTCACATCTTTCCTATAATAGGGGGACCAGAACTGGACACAATATTTCAAATGTGGTCTCACCAGGGTTTTGTAGAGCTGCAGCATAACCTCGCGGCTCTTAAACTTGATCCCCCTGTTAATGAAAGCCAAAACATCATATGCTTTCTTAACAACCTTATCCACTTGGGTGGCAGCTTTGAGGGAGCTATGCACTTGAACACCAAGATCCCGCTGTTCCTCCACACTGCCGAAAATCCTGCCTTTAATCCTATATTCAGCATTTAAGTTCGACCTTCCAAAATGCATCACTTCGTATTTATCCAGGTTGACCTCCATCTGCCATTTCTCAGCCCAGCTCTGCATTCTGTCATTGTCTCGCTGAAGCCTGCAATAGCCCTCGATACTATCAACGGCTCCTCCAACCTTTGTGTCATCAGCAAACATACTAACCCATCCCTCAACCTCCTCATCCAAGTCATTTATAACAACTACAAACAGCAGAGGCCCAAAAACAGAGCCCTGCGGGACACCACTCAGCGCTGACCTCCAGGCAGAATACTTACCATCTACAACCACTCTCTGCCTCCTGTCAGCCAACCAATTCTGAATCCAGACAGCCAAATCACCCTGCATCCCATACCTCCTGACTTTATGAATGAGCCTGCCGTGGGGAACCTAATCAAATGCCTTGCTGAAGTCCATGTACACTACATCCACTGTTCCACCCTTGTCAACCTGTCTCGTGACTTCCTCAAAGAACTCAATAAGATTTGTAAGGCATGACCTGCCCCTCACAAAGCCATGCTGACTCCCTTTAATCACGCTATGCTTTTCCAAATAGTCATAAATCCTATCCCTCAGAATTCTTTCCAAAACCTTGCTGACCACAGACGTTAAGGCTGACTGGTCTGTAATTTCCAGGGATTTCCCTATTCCCTTTCTTGAAAAGAGGAACAACATTTGCCTCCCTCCAATCTTCCGGTACGACTCCCGTGGAGAGTGAGGAAGCAAAGATCTTCGCCAGAGGCTTAGCAACCTCCTTTCTCGCTTCCCGGAGCAATCTAGGATAAATCTGGTCTGGCCCTGGGGACTTATCAATCTTAATGATTGCCAAAATTTCCAGAACATCAACTTCCTCAATCTTGATCTGTTCAAGCCTGTTTTCCTGCTCCTCAAAGTCCTCATTCACAACAAGGTCCCTTTCCTTCGTGAAAACCAAAGCAAAAAACTCATTTAGGGCTTCCCCTATCTGCTCAGACTCCACACACACAAGTTCCCTACGCCATCCCTGATTGGCCCTACCTTCTCCCTGATCATTCTCTTATTCCTCACGTATGAGTAAAATGCCTTCGTGTTCTCCCTAATCCTTCCTGCCAAGCCTTTATTGTGCCCCCTCCTCAGTCCACTTTTGAGCTCCTTCCAAGCAAGCCTGTAATCCTCTAAAGCTGTGCTAGACCCTTTCTTCCTCCACCTTACGTACGCTGCCTTTTTCTTTTTGACAAGAAGCACCTCTGTACCCATCATCCAAGGCTCCTTAATCTTACCCCTTCTTACCTGTCTCAGAGGAACAAATTTATACATCACTTGCAACAATTGCTCCTTAAACAGCCTCCACATGTCTGCTGTGCCCTTTCTGCGGAACAATTGCTCCCAATCTGTACCTCCCAACTCCTGTCTGATAGCGTCATAGTTTCCTTTACCCCAGTTAAATATCTTCCCGTGGTAACTGCTCCTTTCCCTTTCCATGGTTTATTCCATCCCTTATCTGGTCAATCTCTCACTCCTCCCTTCCCTGCCTGGGGATAGGCTAGCTATCACAGTTACCTTGACTATGCGTCCTCACACCCTGCCTCCTGTAAAGATTCTGTTCCATTCTCCCAGTTCTTCTGTCTCCTATTCTGATGATGCCAACTTCATGGAGGGGGCCACCAACATGTTAGCTTATTCCTCAACCAAAGATTCACCAGCACCATACACAGAGCCCTCAGCCCGGTCCAAACCATCTCCTGCACTTCTGGACAGGTACATAAATAGGAAGGGTTTACAGGGATGCTGGCCAAAAGCTAGCAAATGGACTATATTAATTTAGGATATCTGGCAGCATGAAAAAGTTGGGCCAAAGGGTCTGTTTCAGTGCTAGACAATTCTATGACTACGGCTTTATGTTGGTGTTATTAAGTGTTCTGTCATTTACTTCATTCTTACCTCCTGCATTAGATTTTCCAAAATGCATCAGTTCATATTTATCCCAATTAAATTCCATCTGCAATTTCTCCACAAGTGTCCAGCTTATCTATAATCCAGCTGTTGACCCCTCTGGCAATCTTTACTATTTACAGCTCCTTCAATCTTTACATTGTCTGCAAACTTAATCAGGCCACCTTATTCTCTTCCAAATCGTTTTTATGTTACAAACGAGAGTACCAGCACTGTTGCCTGGGAACATCACTAGTCACAAATCCCAAATCAGAAAAACACCCTTTCACTGCTACTCTCAGTCTTAATGACTTGGTCAATTCTGTATCCATCGTACCAGCTCACCGCAGATCTCATGTGGCTTCACCTTTTGTACCATCCTGCCATGAGGGCCCTTGTCACAGGCCTTGCTAAAGTCCACACAGATAAAGCCTACTGCCCTCATCAATTATCTTTGTCATTTCCTCAAAAAAAAAGTGATCAAGTTTGTGAGACATGACCTTCTCTACACAAGGCCATATTGTCTTTTGCTAATAAGTCCATATTATTCCAAATGTGAATCAGTCCTATCCCTAAGAATCTTCTCTAATAAATTCCCTATCACTAACGTAAGGCTGTATTTTCCCAAATTACCCAGCTACTCTTATTAAACAAAGGAACAACATTAGCTAATCTCCAGTCGTCTGGGATTACTTTATCCTCTTTAGTCACAGGAAAGATTTTCTATGAGGGCCAGCAACTTCCTTACCTGCCTCTGTCAGCATTCTGGGATGAATCCCATCAGGTCCTGGACTTTTCAAAGCACCTAACACCTTCTCCTTTTAATACTGACATACCCTAGAATATCAACATAACCCTTCTATTACTCAGCACGTACCATGTTCTTCTCCTTTGCGAATACCGATGTGATCTCACGCACTCCCTCCTGCTCCACACATAAATTTCTAACTCTCTTTTAGTTTCAACCAATGCTTCGAACACATTTGGAATAGTGTACTCAGTTCTGGTCGCCACATTATCAAAAGAATGTGGATGCTTCGGACAGGGTGCAGAGGAGGTTAACCAGGATGTTGCCTGGTATGGAGGGTGCTAGCTATGAAGAGAGGTTGAGTAGATTAGGATTATTTACGTCAGGAAGACAGAGGATGCGGGGGGGACCCTGATTGAGGTCTACAAAATCATGAGAGGTATCGACAGGGTGGATAGCAAGAAGCTTTCTCCCCCCAGAGTGGGGGGCTCACTTACTTGGGGTCACGACTTCAAGGTGAGAGGGGAAAGGTTTAAGGGAGATACGCGTGGAAGGTTGTTTATGCAGAGGGTGGTGGGTGCCTGGGACACGCTGCTAGCGGAGGTGGCAGAGAGAGGCATGATAGCATCATTTAAGATTTATGTAGACAGATACATGAATGGGCAGGGAGCAGAGGGATACAGATCCTTGGAAAATAGGCGACAGGTTTAGGTAGAGGATTTGGGGCTGCACGGTGGCTCAGTGGTTAGCAGTGCAGCCTCACAGCGCCAGAGACCCAGGTTCAATTCCAGCCTCGGGTAACCGTCTGTGCCGAGTTTGCACGTTCTCCCCGTGTCTGCGTGGGTTTCCTCCGGGTGCTCTGGTTTCCTCCCACAGTCCAAAGATGTGCAGGTTAGGTGGATCGGTCATGTTAAATTGCCCATAGTGTTCAGGAGTGTGTGGGTTATAGGGGGATGCTCTAAGGGGCAGTGTGGGCTTGTTGGGCCAAAGGGCCTGTTTCCACACTGTAGGGAATCTAATCTAATATACATAGGTGCAGGCTTGGAGGGCCGAAGGGTCTGTTCCTGTGCTGTAATTTCAATGCATATTTGGTGGATAATCACTTTATCTACTCACTGTCTGGACCTCATTCTGACCATCAACACCGTCTCGTCTGCTAAAATTCTTGAAATGTAAAGGTAACCCACTTGCACTATTACAAACCATTCACTCCTGCTTCTTCCACCTTTACTTTCAAAAATATGTGTAAGAAGTTCACTGACAGCCTCATAACTAAGCTTGAGAGTATGTAATCAATTGCCTCTGGTCCTTCACTTTTTTTCCCCCACTCACCTACTGGATCAAACTTCCTTTAACACTCTCCCATGCCAGACCTGAAGTCACATTTGTTTCTCTGGTCTTCATGCCACATTTATTTAATCCAAAACACCCAAATCCTGCTTCATTAACACTATTTCTAATGAACTGTTGATTATCCAAATAAAAAGATGAGTTGACACATTAGGCGATATTGTGATATTGCTTTCTTCAGATGTTGTTCCTCCCCTTCAAATCTGCCACAAGAATATTGGCTGTAATTGTCTCAAGCAGTTCAAGTTGAGTCCCAGTTGCATACAGTTTTGAGGGGCTAGGAACAGTTAAGAAAAATTGGGTCTCTTATTAAAGGTAGGGACAAGGAGAATTTTTCTTTCCTAATGGGATCTTGAGTCCTTTGGAACTTGTCTCCTGCTATTGCTGCAAAGTTGGGTAGAGTATTTGACATTTGTAAAATGATAGGGAGGAAGAATGGGTGGTCCCGTTAAAAGATGATGTGTTTTTCTAGGCTTGGAGATTAAAAAATAAGTGTGCAGGTGCACAGCGAGTTCCTGAAATTGAAACACTCATTAAAAGGCTGTGTGGTTAACAACCAGGCAGTTGTTTGTTTTGTTATTAAGGCAATCAGTTTGAAAATCAGCCAATTAATTAAACCTGGCACTTAGAAACTAAGAACCAACTAAACTTAACTCTGATGGTTTTGACAACCTAGGCCTAATCCTATTGTGAGGAATTAATAGGTCATCAAGGGCATAAAAGAATACAGCATTTGAAAATTGGTGTGACAGCAACTGTCATCTGTTAGAGTTAACAACCATCAGCTCTAAAGAGAAAATCACTGTTCTCACTGAATTCCCTAAACTCTCAGAGTAAACTTCTTCTAACTAAAGGTATAGTGGCACTCTTAGCTAATATCCCTGACACAAAAATTTGACAAAGAAAGGCATTCCTGACTGAAGATCAGTGGAAAAGATGCGTAGCTTTCCAGAAGACATTTCCTGGCCGTAACTTCACAAGATAAAGTTTTAATTTAGTATTATTTTGGTTTATAAAGGCAGGTCTTGTATGTATTGGCACAGCATACTATTAGAATATCGTTTTATTTGGGATTAGTAGTTAAGGGGGAATTGCTTAGTTTGTTAGTAGTCCTGTTAATTTGTTCACCGTTGGAGTTAGGTAGGTAAATTGTTACTGGTTGATTAAAGAGTGACTGTCAGGAGTTCATTTCATTTAACTTCTGCTTCGGAACAGACTGAGAGGCGAGAGGCAGGCCATACCACTTTTCGCACTTCTTTTAACAGGGTATGAAGTGAAGTGAGCATCTCTGTGTATTTAGGTTTCAGATATGGGGGATGTGGAGGAAATTGACCTCAGCTCCATAACACACTTAATTTGTATGTTTCCGCCATCATCCACTTCATCAAAACAAACCTTTGGCACTTTTGTTTTTGCAACCTAACATCCCATCTATAACTTTCTTTAGTCTTTAAAAATTCTTGAATGCATTGCTAGCTCTCAAATACACATCCACTTTTCCAACAACTCCATGAGTGAATCTCTCTAATCTGATTCTTCCCCTCCTCAACTGCCATGGAGTCACAGAGGTTTACAGCTCAGAAAACGGTCCTTCAGGCGAATGCATCCATGCCAATCAAAAACAACTACTGTGATCTCATTTTCCAGCACTGGCTGATCGCACTATATCTTGGCATTGCAAGTTTTATCAGTCACAAATGACATCCTGTATGATTGTGACCAACTGTCTCTCCTCGGCCTGTTTGCAGCCTTTGATGATGTTCATCATACCATCCTCTTCCATTGCCTCTGTACTTTCATCCAGCTGGGTGTGGCTGCTCTAACCTAGTTCTACCCTAAACTATCCAGTGGTAGAGTTTAATCTGCAATGGTTTATCTACTTAGCTCCCACACTAATATTGCTCACCTCTATCCTAGACTCCTCTTGTTTCTGAGCTACAAACTGACCCCTGGTGACATGATCTGAAAGCAAATTCTGAAATTTATGAAAGCATTTCTTTTCATTATATACAGAGAGGTTACCATCTCTACCTCATTACCATGTCTCTCAACTCCTTCATATTGCTAAATCATCAGGCTGCTTATACACCATCTTGTCCTGGATTAGCAATTTTTATTTTCTCCAACTGAACACAAGGAAGATCTAATCCTCTTCAGTTCTTATCAACATCTCCATTCTTCAATCACTGACTCAATTCTCTCCCTGCTAATTAGTTGAGCTGAACCAGATTCTTCACAACTCTGGAGTCACCAGTTAATCCTAAAATGAGCTTCATGCCAAATATCTTGACACTATGACTACCTTCTATCATTTCCATTACATCATCTGCTAAAAACCTTTCATGTCCTTTTTTTCCTCTAGACTGGACCATTTCAACACGAATTTGGTCTCCTTAAAATGAAGACAATGTAAAACTCAGCTCACTCCAAGCTGACCAACTTTGGCTCCCAGGTGAGTACCACCTTGATTTTAAAATTATTCCTCTGATTTTTAAATTCCTCCCTATCACTGCAACCTCCTGTACTCCAAAACCCAAGATATTCATACTGATTAATTCTAAGGTTTTGTGCACCCATGTTTTGTTTTTCATTTTACCATTACAGCAGATTTTTATGCATCTACGCAAATACCATCATGTGTAGCTTGCTGTCATATTTTACTTCATGCCTCCATCGAAACTGCTATTAAAGAAACTGTAGAAATAAGTTGTTTTTATTGAAAAAAAAACTTTCCAACAATTACCTCTTGTTTCATTAATATAATGACCCAAGATATTCTTTTGTGCTTGCTACAGCTCAAAGAAAATAATGCATGCCTGGGAAAAATCTTATAAGTTTGGTTTATAAGAAGTGGTTACTTCTGTTTTTGGGCATCTCTAGAACAGATTGAAACGAATCATGGAAACTATCTGCGGCAAGGTGGTTGTAAATCACATTGGTATTGTGACAAGTGCTAATCCTCAATATCATTCGTAGTGATAGCACTTATGTGAACACAGACATGCTCCTTTGCAATTCAATCTCAAATTACCAATCGAGCCATTTCAACAGATTTAACATTAGAATTTACTTTTCCTTTCAAAGGGTGCATTCAACTACAAAAAAACATTGGAAAAGCAATCCAAAACCAGATTAAAGGGAAGCACAGAACAGAACTCTGTCAGTTACAAGGTGGATGGGCAGCTAGATGTATAAGGAAGTTGTAAAGATGAGAATATTATAATATTTTGCTACTCATAGAAACATAGAAAATAGGTGCAGGAATTGGCCATTCGGCCTTTCAAGCCTGCACCACCATTCAATACAATCATGGCTGATCATGCAATCTCATAATCCCATTCCTGCCCTCTCCCTATACCCCTTGATCTCTTTAGCCAAAGGGGCCATATCCAGTTCCCTCTTGAATATATCTAATGAAGTGGCCCCAAAAGCATCTTGTGGGAGAGAATTCCCTCTGTATTTCAGGCAAAATCTGTCAATGTTAGAGTCTAGGTTGGACTGATTTTTGTTGGGGCAAAGATACTAAGGAGTATCGGTCAGAGGTGAATATGGAGTGAAGATATTAATCAGCCATGAATAGTGGAATGGCCTTCTGCATTTGCTTATACATTAGGGCCTTCTGTGTGCTAAAGTAACGAACTGCTCCTACAAAGGATGCTGTCAGGGAGATGATCATCTTCCCTGTTGCCTAATGGAATCAAATCAGCAAGCCTGTCCCAGCTCACCCAGCTTACCCTGAATTAATTTCTCTCAAACTGAGCATCAGCTGGGGCACCACAATTAATGCTCGCAGTTGAGCATGAGTGAACTGGGCCGAGAATAATAAGCAGAGTTTCCCACTTTTGATCAGCACTATTATAATCTAATGTGGTCTGAAGGAATGCCAAAGACCTATGGAATGAGGGAACAGGTGATGGGTATATTTAAGAAGAGTTAATTGGGTTTGAAGTGGTTGTATAAACATGGGCAGCTAGTAATCAGTGGGGTGACAGTTTTATGGAGTGAGGCTAACTGAAATAAAGCTCTCATATAAAGATATGGACTTGAAATCTGTATCTGTGGGTTTCTGCCAGATGGTCATGTTTCCTCCTACAATCCAAAGATGTGCATGTTAGGTGGATTGGTCATGCTAAAATACCCACAATGTTCAGGATGTGTAGGTCAGGTGTGTTAGCCATGGGAAATACAAGGTTACAGGGATGGGGTGGGGGGGATGAGTTTGGGTGAGATGCTTGGTATAGACTTATTGGGCAGAATGTCCAGTTTCAACACTCTGGAGATTCTAAGGATTTCAGATCTAAGGAAACCTGTTTAAATGGAGCTATCTTTTGGAATATAACATTGGTAGTGAGGACAGTCGAGCTAAAATGTAAAGTTTTAGACTATGACAACTCACCCATTTTCTGAAAATGACCCTTGTGAGCAGTGGAAGAATGGAGGTTACAACGTAAATTTGATTACTTCTTTACCAAAGATGGATCAAGATACGGCCTTATTACTTCTGCAGAAGCAAGATTAGCCAAGCAATTTTTTTGGAACTGGAGCCTGATGATTTGAACGTGGTCAAAGGTTTGAACAAATTATTAAATTCCATGGATAAAGTTAATCAAGAAGTTTATCTATTGACTGCTTGTGAGGTAATGTCAGAATATGATAAATTTAGAAAGACTGAGGGGAGTACGATAGATGAGTACATAACTAAATGCAATTGTTGCATCCAAGACAGTAGTTTCATTTGGAAATTCTCCAAATTGTGCTGGCATTTAAGTTTTTGAACTGTGTCAGAAATATCAAACATTCTAGCTTAGTTGGGAGTTAAATTTGCAGATAAACATACACTGCAAAAACAAATGACAAAAGACTGTAAAAATTCCTGGGAAAGCGTTGCTTCTCAGCAGCATCTGTAGCGTTGTAAGGGCAATATGACAGAAAATGGAGGGCGCAATGTTAAATTAGGGAGACTGTCTAGATATAATGGCAGTATGAAAGGAGGCCTGAAATAAATAGAAATGAGGAAAGAAATGCTGATGATAATTTTAAGAAACAAAGAGAATTTGGGAGTTACAGTAAGTGAGTGAACCCCAGAAATGTTCAGTGTTGTCAAACAATGTTTCAGGTGAGATTCAAAGTGCTACTACACCATGAGCTGGTCCAAATGTTGTGATACAGTATGCAAAACTAAACATGAAACAGGATTTGGAAAAAGAAATGAAGATTCAGATTAAGGAGAATTAATTGTCCTGGTCACAAGAAGTTTCAACCCGTGGTTAATGTATTGGTGGCAGAGTCTTTCAATTGCGCAGCTGACAGACGACTAGACCATAAGACATAGGAGCAGAAATTACACCATTCGGCCCATCGAGTCTGCTCTGCCATTCAATCATGGCTGATAAATTCCTCATCCCATTCTCCCGCTTTATCCACGTAACCCTTGATCGTCTTGATAATCAGGAACCCATCTATCTCAGTCTTAAATATGCTCACTGACCTGGTCTCCACAGCCTTCTGTGGCAGTGAATTCCACAGATTCACCACTCTCTGGCTGAAGAAGATTCCCCTTATCTCCACTCTGAAAGGGGTTCCCTTTACTCTCAGGCTGTGCCCTCGGATCCTAGATTCTCCTACCAACGGAAGCATCTTCCCAACATCCACTCTGTCCAGGCCATTCAGTATTTTGTAGGTTTCAATTAGATCCCCCCCTCATCCTTGTAAACTCCAATGAGTATAGTCCCAGAGTCCTCAAACGTCCCTCATATGTTCAGCTTTCATTCCTGGGACCATTCTCAGGAATCTCGTCTGAACCCACTCCAGGGCCAGTACATCCTTCCTGAGATATAGGGCCCTAAACTGCACACAATACTCCAAATGTGGCCTGACCAGAGCCTCATAAAGCCTCAGTAGCACATCCCTGCTTTTATATTCAAGTCCGCTCAAAACAAATGCCAACATGACATTTGCCTTCCTGACTACTAACTTAACCAGCAAGTTTATCTTGACAGAATCCTGGAATAGAACTGCCAAGTTTCTTTGCACGTCAGAATTCTGAATTTTCTCCCCATTTAGAAAATAGTCTATGCTTTTATTCTTCTCACCAAAGTGTATGACCTCACACTTTCCCACTTGGTACTCCATCTGCCACTTCTTTGCCCACTCTCCTAACCTGTCCAACTCCTTCTGCAGTCTTCCTACCTCCTCAATACTACCTGTCCCTTCACCTATCTTTGTATCATCTGCAAACTTAGCCAGAATGCCCACAAAACACAGAACACCACTTGTCACTGGCTGCTATCCTCAGAAAGATCCTTTCATCCCCACTCTCTGCTTTCTGCCAGACAGCCAATCTTCTAGCCAAGCTAGCATCTTGTCCCCAACACCATGGGCCCTTATCTTACACAGCAGCTTCCTGTACGACAGCTTGTCAAAGGCCTTCTTGAAGTCCAGGTAAATAACATCCATCGGTTCTCTTTGGTCTACCCTGCTTGTTACTTCCTCAAAGAATTCTAGCAGATTTGTCAGACATGACCTCCCCTTGAGACCATGCTGACTTTGCCCTATTTTGCCATACACTTCCAAATATTCAGAAATCTTATCCTTTACAATGGACTCCCAAATCTTACCCACGACCAACGTTAGGCTAATTGGCCTGTAATTTTCTGTCTTTTGTCTTACTCCCTTTTTAAACAGGCGTGTCACGTTAGTGATTTTTCAGTCCTCTGGGATCCTCCCTGACTCTAGCAATTCCTGAAAGACCACCACTAACGCTTCCACTATTTCTTCAGCTATCTCCTTTAGAACTTTGGGGTGTCGTCCATCTGGTCCACGTGATTTATCCACCTTCAGGCCAATCAGATTTACTAGCACCTTTTCCTCGGTGGTGGCCACCATACTCAGCTCTTCCCCCGATTCTCAAATTTTTGGGAGATTACTCGTGTCTTCCACCATGAAGACTGACATGAAGTAATTAGTCAGTTCCTCAGCCATTTCCATGTTCCCCGCTACTATCTCTCCACTGTCACTTTCCAGTGGCCCAATGTCGTCTTTTATATATCTAAAGACTACTAAGTGTGGATTGTGTGACGAGACTATACACTTCAAGGAAGAGGTGTTAATGCTATTTCTCTTTCAGAGGGATACTGCCACAGTGTCACCTTCAGACAGGCAGTTGGTAAGGAATTTTTGAGTCCTCTCTGGATTTTGAATGAAGCAGAATCATAAGTGGACAGGATCAGAGCTCAAGTAGACTCAGGAAGACTTTTAGTTTTGCTTTCTGTCAGTGAGAAGGTCTCCTGCTAACTGCTGAGCTAAAAGCTCAAATTCCTAGCTGCTAGTCTTAGCTGAAGTCTTAGACAGTGAGGCTTTCTCTTAAAAATCAAAAGGGGCAAATTATTTCTTTCTTCTGGACTAGAGCCAGACAGTACGTGAGAACCAAAACCGTATTCTGAATTGCATATTTGGCAAAGGGTCTGTTCATGGGATGCTGCTTATATTGGAATAATAGATGATTAGTGATTAAATAATATATTATCTTATAAAGTGTTTCAGTAGAGTTAAAGTTCTGCCCATTCCTTTTCTTTTGTATTTTAGTATTTTGTATTGTAGTTGTAGTTCCACTTGCTTAAGCTGTCTAACATTCCCCCCCAACAACATATTCTGTGAAGAATCCTACTATTATTTTTACTGTTTAGAACCTGAGCAATGTACAAGATTTCCCCTTTTCACTCACACTTCACATCTCTGAATACGATCACCTACTGGAAACAATTCTGAGGAGTGGAATTAATCTACATTTGGAGAGGCAGGTAATCAAAAACATGTCAGCATGGTTTTCTTTGAAAGGGGAAACCACGTCTGATCAACTTGATTGATTTGTTTCCACAAGAGATCAATGCTTTTTATGTCGTCTACTTGGACTTCAGCAAGGCTTTCAAATGGGTTTCACATAAGAAACCAATAGTGAAGATAACAGTCCATAGGATCCAAAGAAATTGAATAACTAGATCCAGAATTGGGCGAGTGACTGGAAACAGAAAGTGATGGTTGAAGGACGTCTGTGTCCAGTGGGGTTCCACAGGAATCAGTGTTGGTGCCCTTGCTGTTTCTGGTATATGTAAATGATTTAGATTTGAATGCAAGACAATTCATCAAGAAGTTTGCTAATGTTATGAAAATTGACAGGATTGTAAATAGTAAGGATTTCAGGCTTGGATTAAAAGAAAAATACAGGTGGACTGATCACTGGTAAATGGAATTCAAACAGGTTAAGTGTGAGGTGATGCACTTGGGCAAGACAAACAAGGCAAGGGCATACCTGAAGAACAGTAGGACCCTGGGAAGCACTGACAATCAGAGTGGCCTTGGTGTGCATATCCAACAGTTCCTTAAAGTATGAGGACAGGTTAATAAAGTGGTTAAGGCAGTGTATAAGATACTTGTCTTTATATGAAGTGGCACAGAATTTAAAAGCATGGAGGCGATGCTGGAACTGTATAACACATTACTTAGGTCACTGCTAGAGTACTGTGTGTACTTCTGGAATGCAGGTTAAAGAGGGATGTGATTGTACCAAATAGGGCACAAAGGAGATTTATTAAGATGTTGCCTGGGCTGGGCAGTTTCAGTTATAAAGAAAGGCTGGACAGACTGAGGTTGTTTTCCTTACAGATGAGAATGAGGGGATACATGATTGAGGTGTGTAAAATTATGAGGGGAACAGACAAGGTAGACAGGAAAGTACATTCTCCCTTGGTGGAGGGATCAATAACAGGGGACAAAGATCTAAGGCAAGGAGCAGAAGGTTGAGAGATAATAGGAAGAAACATGTTCTCACCGACAGGGTGGTGGGAATGTGGAACTCCTCTGAAAGGATGGTAGAGGCAGAAACCCTCCTAACATTAAAGTGGTATTTAAATGTATATCTGCCAATGCAAAGTGAAACAAGGCCACAGGCCAAGTGTTGGAGAATGGGATCAGAATGGGTAGTGGTTGCTTTTGACCAGCACAAATTCAATGGGTCTAAAGGTCCTTTTTCTGATTTTATGATCTTTCAATACTGCAAAATTCAAGTTTAAGCTGCAGCACTAAAATAACTTTTTTTACTTGCTTGAAGTTTACAACTATTTCTCGGTTCTTTTTACCACATTAAGTATTTGTTTAAAAAAAAATTCTTGCATTTATAAAGTACATTTCCAGGTGTCCCAAAGGTTTAATTTACTTATGAGTTTCAAGAGCATAGGCCAAAGATTGAGGAATGACTGTTACACAGAAATTGATTTCACTTACATTCAACAGTCAGCAACTTTTAGAAGGATAAGACCAAACCTGGTGAAACAGCGTCACTCCTCAGATCATTTTGTGGAATCATTTACTTATACATATTTTAAAACCGTCCTGTTCATGCAGCAAATAGAAAATTAGAAATAAGTGTTTTGTTTCTTACCTGATAACCTTCTGTTTTCTTTTGACACCATTTCAGCAGTGCATTCCTCTTGGAGCCACCATACTCACGAGCCAGCGCTGACAATGGATCTTTCCGCTCTTCCCTGTTCAAAATAAATGGAAATTCAAAGTGGCCAGTTGGAGAGTTTGAATATTAACTTAATTACTTACTGAGATTTTAGAAGAGTATAACTACATTCACATGAACTGTGAAAACCTTCAGTCTACAATGAATTCCTGAAAATGTGGTTTGTCATTGAGAAATAAAAGGTGAGCTGCTCGGGAAGGATAAAAAAAAATCATCATTAGCTGTGGTAGCAGTTCACTGTGATGGATTCGGTACCACATGTCCCAAATTTGAAGCAATTTGAATGAACTTAAGAGTTCCATGTAAGGCCTTAATTATATTTCTGCTGAGACAAAATATTAATGTCATTTTCAAAACAGACAGCAAAGCTAAAAAGTTTTAGAAATAACTTTCCCTCATGTCTTGAAACATCAGTCTTTACCAAAATTATTTCCCAATATGTATTCTTGCTTAATCAAATAGAACATGCTTTCTTGGAAAAATCATACTGCCTGGGGTAAACCAGTTGGTTGGCATTACATAGACAGCTATAAGTCTGTCTGGTAGGCATGGGGGTCATTCCCATTTGGATGGAGTATACTTTCAGAACTTCATAAAACATTCTCAATGGTTTAGGACTACAGAAAAAAGCCAACAGATTTACATACTCTGAGTGTCCAACATTTCAAATGCCAGTTAGCTTTAGAAGTGCAAAGTTGTAAAAAAAAAAGCAACCTTTGTACACGTGCTGTCAGTTCAACAACAACCAATCGGATCGCATAGTGATAACGGCAGGCATCTATCTACAGCTGTCTTATAGCTTCAACTTCCAATAATCTATGAATCTCTGTCTTCAGCATGCTTAACAAGCAAGCATTCACAGTTTTTTTGAATTGGAGCATTCCAAAGGTGAACACATTTCTTCTCATCTCAGTCCTAAATGGTTGATCCCTTATTCTCACATTGTGACTCCATGTCCTAGACTCCCCAGCCAGGGGTAACAGCCTGCTAGTGTTTGTGATCACATCTCTGAAGAATTATATTTGTTTCTCTGTGATCATCTTTCCTTCTTTCAAATTCAAATCCAAATCAATATGGGCCTGTTCTACTCAATCTTGCCTCATATCAATACACACAATTAAGAGAGGGGGAACCTATTCAGCCTCTCGAGTCTGCTCCACCATTCAAACAATGCCATGGTTGACTGGATTGTAACTTCAACTATATTTTCTTGTCTACTCCATACACTGCGACTTCCATGACAATCAAGAACATATGCAACTCCATTTAAAAAATATTCAAATTAACCCCACTGTTACTACTGTCTGGGAAGAGAATACTACATCCTAACCACACTGAAGGAAATAAAAAACCTCAAGTCTTAAATGGAAGACCCATTTTATTTTACGTGTACTCTAGTTCTAGGCTCTCAGCATCTGCTGTTAAGTTCCTTCACTGCCTTGTATGCTTCAATAAAGTTGTATCTTAATTCTCTGAGCTCTAACTGATGAAAGATCATTCCTCAAAAGAATCAGCTGGGTTTCTCTGAATTGCTTCTGAGGTAATGAGAAATTTTCTTAAGTGGGGAAACCAAAACTGCACAGAGCAGTCTAGATTTGATCTCACAATCACCCTGTACATCAGTATTCCATTTCCTTTCCCAATCACTTGCTGTACCCGTGCATACTATTTTTATGAATTGTGTACCAGCACACCCAGATCCCACTGTACTGCAGCATTTCAATCTTTCTTCACTTAAATAAAATACTGTTTTAATGTTTTTCCTACTGTAGTGACAAGCATTTATACACCAAATTTTTTAACCAATGACTTAAACTTTCTAAATCCCACTGTAAGCGCCTTTAGTCTTCTGCACAATTTATTTTCTTATTTATCTTCATGTCATCAGTAAAATTAACAACTGCACATTCAGTACCTGGTGCAGTGGTAATGTCCCTATCTCTGGTCGAGAAGGTCTGAGTTCAAGTCTCAACTTCCATGCAGGTATATCCCACTGGAGTAGAACCAGAAGACTGGAGGGTGGCAAATGTCATTCCCTTATTTAAGAAAGGGAATAGGGATAATCCTGGAAATTACAGACCAGTCAGTCTTTCTTCTGTGATGGGCAAATTATTGGAGAGGATTCTGAGAGATAGTATTTATAATTATTTCGAAAGGCACAGTTTGATTAGAAATAGTCAGCATGGCTTTAGGAGGGGCAGGTAATGCCACACAAGCCTTGCTGAATTCTTTGAGGATGTGGCAAAATACATCGATGAAGGTACAGCAGTGGATGTATGGGGCATATATGCATTTTAGCAAGGCATTTGATAAGGTTCCATATGGCAGGTTCATTCAGAAAGTAAGGAGGCATGGGATTGAGGGAAATTTGGCTGTCTGGGTACAAAACTGGCTGTGCAATGTAAGAAAGATGGTAGTAGATGAAAAGTATTCAGCCTGGAGCTGAGTGGCCAGTGGTGCTCTGCAGGGATCCGTTCTGGGACCTCTGCTTTTTGTGATCTTTATAAATGACTTGGATAAGGAAGTGGAAGGATGGATTAGTAAGTTTGCTGATGACACAAAGGTCGGTGGAGTTGTGGACAGCGTGGAAGGCTCTTGTAGATTGCAATGGGACATTGACAGGATGCAGAACTGGGCAAAGAAGTGGCAGATGGAATTAATTTTGTAAGGTCGAATTTGATTACAGAATACATGGCTAATGGCAGGATTCTCGGCAGTATGGAGGAACAGAGGGATCTTGGGGTCCACGTCCACAGATCCATCAAAGTTGTTACCCAAGTTGATAGGGTTGTAAAGAAAGCGTATGGTGTGTTGGCTTTAATTGGCAGGGGAATTGAGGTTAAGAGCCGTGAGGTTATGCTGTAGCTCTACAAAACGCTGGTTTAGACCACACTTGGAATATTCTGGTCACCTCATTAAAGAAAAGATGTGGAAGCTTTAGAGAGGGTACAAAGGAGATTTACCAGGATGCTGTCTGGACTGGAGGGCAGGTCTTATGAGGAAAAGTTGAGTGAGCTCACGATATTTTCACTGGAGCAAAGAAGGATGAGAGGGACTTGATAGAGGTGTACAAGATGATGAGAGGCATAGATAGAATGGATAGCAAGAGACGTTTTCCCATTGCAGAAATGACTCTTACAAGAGGGCATAACTTAAGGGTGATTGGAGAAAGGTATGGGGAGATGTCAGAGGTCGGTTCTTCACACAGAGGGTGGTGGGGGTGTGGAATGCGCTGCCAGTCGTGGCAAACGAGTCAGATACTTTAGAGACATTTAAGCGACTCTTGGATAGGCACATGGAGGATAGTAAAATGTAGGGTATGCAGTGTAGATTGATCTTAGTAGGATAATAGGTTGGCACAACATCGTGGGCTGAAGGGCCTGTACTATGCTGTACTGTTCTATGTTCTACCGCAACATGTCGAAATAGGATCAGAGATAATGGGAACTGCAGATGCTGGAGAATTCCAAGATAATAAAATGTGAGGCTGGATGAACACAGCAGGCCAAGCAGCATCTCAGGAGCACAAAAGCTGACGTTTCGGGCCTAGACCCTTCATCGATGAAGGGTCAAGGCCCGAAACGTCAGCTTTTGTGCTCCTGAGATGCTGCTTGGCCTGCTGTGTTCATCCAGCCTCACATTTTATTATGTCGAAATAGGCTTTTCTTTTTAAGCATTTGATCGTTTCATCCAAATTAATTGATATACATGGTAAAGAGTGGAGCACCAGCACTGATCCCTGTGGCATTCTATTCGTGCCAGCTTGCGAAGCTGTAAATATACCACTATCGCTATTCTCCGTTTCCTGTTTGCTAACTAACTCTATATCCATGCTAATATGATACATTCTATCCATTAAGCTCTTATTTTGTAAAGTAACCTTTGATGTGGCTCCTTATCAAATACCATTTTGCTTGCTACTTCCTTAGAGAGATCTAATGAAATAATCAAATATGATTTCCCTTTCACCAAACTGTGCTGACTCCACCAGACTGAGATTTTGCACTGCTCTAACCTCCCTAATAACAGATTCTAGTAAATACGTTTTTGTGACAAATCTAAAGCTTTCTGGTTTGTTGTTTCCAGCTATTTCCAGCCATTCGTACACAGAGAAGTTACATTCACAGCTTCCAATCTGATAGGACTGCTCCAGAATCTATGGGATTTAAGAAAATTACAATCATTGTGAGATATGTAAATGATTTGGAGCAAGGTGTAGGTGGTCTGATCAGCAAGTTTGCTGATGACACTAAGATTGGTGGAGTAGCAGATAGTAAAGGGGACTGTCAGAGATTACAGCAGAATATACATAAACTGGAGAGCTGGGCAGATAAATGGCAGATGGAGTTCAATCCGGGCAAATGCGAGGTGATGCATTTTGGAAGATCAAATTCAAGGGCGAACTATACAGTAAATGGAAGAGTCTTAGGGAAAATTGATGAACAGAGAGATCTGGGTGTTCAGGTCCATTGTTCCGTGAAGGTGACAACGCAGGTCAATAGGGTGGTCAAAAAGGCACATGGCATGCTTTCCTTCATTGGACAGGGTATTGAGTACAAGAGTTGGCAGGTCATGTTGCAGTTGCATAGGACTTTGGTTCGGCCACATTTGGAGTACTGTGTACAGTTCTGGTCGCCACATTACCAAAAGGATGTGGATGCTTTGGAGAGGGTGCAGAGGAGGTTCGCCAGGATGTTGCCTGGTATGGAGGGTGCTAGCTATGAAGAGAGGTTGAGTAGATTAGGATTATTTTCATTAGAAAGACGGAGATTGAGGGGGGACCTGATTGAGGTCTACAAATCATGAGGGGTATAGACAGGGTGAATAGCAAAAAGCTTTTTCCCAGAGTGGGGGACTCAATTACTAGGGGTCATGAATTCAAAGTGAGAGGAGGCAAGTTTAAGGGAGATATGCGAGGAAAGTTCTTTACACAGAGGGTGGTGCGTGCCTGGAATGTGTTGCCAGCGGAGGTGGTAGACGCAGACACGTTAGCGTCTTTTAAGATATATTTGGACAGGTACATGGATGGGCAGGGAGCAAATGGCCACAGACCGTTAGAAAATAGATGACAGGTTAGACAGAGGATCTTGATTGGCGCAGGCTTGGAGGGCCGAAGGGCCTGTTTATGCGCTGTAATTTTCTTTGTTCTTTGCATCTACTATGTCAATAGTCACTCTTATTTTTAAAGAATCATTAAGTCCATGAGGTCCTGAGGATTTGCCAGCCTTTAGTTCAAGTAGTTTACTCTGTATCCTTTCCCTGGTGATTATAATTGTTTCATGTTCCTCCCTTTTAGGAATGGCAGTATAGTTCCAAAGTCAGGTTGGTGAGTGGCTGTTGATTTTGTTCCCGTATAATTGCTGCCCGTGTCCCTTTAATTTGGTGGATGTTGGGGGTTTCCGAAGTTGCTGACTATAGACTGTTGGTGAATTTCTGCAGTACATCTTGTCGATGGTACGCATTGCTGCTACTGTGTGTGGGTGTGAGGTAAGTGAATTTGAAGGTGCTAAATAGTGTGCTAACCAATTGGGATTGTTTTAAACTCAATGGTGTCAAGTTTCAAATGTTGCTTTGGCTGCATGCATGCAGGCAAGTGGTGAGTATTTCATCAGACCTCTTTCTTGTACTTTGTAGATGGTGGATAGGCTTTGGGGAGTCTTGGGCTTACTAGCGACTGCAGAATTCCCAGCTTTTGACTTAAAATATAGCCAGGGTATCTTTATGGCTGGACCAGTTCAATTTCTGTAATATGGTAAACCCCAGGATGTTGATAATGTAAAATTCAGCAATGCTAATGCCATTCCATGTTGAGGACAGATGTTCATTCTCTCTTGTTGGAGATGGCTATCGCCAAATACTGAGGTGTGAGGTGTTTCATGACAAATCTGAACAGACTTGCTTACAACATATAGATCCTGCAGAACTCCGAGTGATATTGCGTAGCTGAGATGATTGATCTCAAACAAGGACAATGAGTCTTCCTTTGTAGCAAACACAAAATAATGCTGGAGAAACTCAGCTGGTCTGGCAGCATAGAACATAGAACTGTATAGCACAGTACAGGCCCTTCAGCCCACAATGTTGTGCCGAACTTTTACCCTAAACCTAAGGTCTATCTATGTTGCAGCTGTACAAAACTCTGGGGTGGCCGCACTTGGAGTATTGCGTACAGTTCTCGTTGCCGCATTATAGGAAGAATGTGGAAGCACTGGAGAGGGTGCAGAGGAGATTTACCAGGATGTTGCCTGGTATGGAGGGAGGGTCTTATGAGGAAAGGTTGAGGGGCTTGAGGCTGTTTTCGCTAGAGAGAAGAAGGTTAAGAAGTGACTTAATAGATGACATACAAGATGATCGGAGGATTAGACAGGATGGACAGAGAGAGCCTTTTTCCTTGGATGGTGATGGCTAGCACGAGGGGACATAGCTTTAAATTGAGGGGTGATAGATATAGGACAGATGTCGGAGGTAGTTTCTTTACTCAGAGTCGTAAGGCTGTGGAATTCCCTGCCTGCAACAGCAGACTCGCCAAGTTTACGGGCATTTAAATGGTCACTGGATAAACATATGGATAATAATGGAATAGTGTAGGTTAGATGGGCTTCAAGATAACAAAGTGTGAAGCTGATGAACACAAAAGGCCAAGCAGCATCTCAGGAGCACAAAAGCTGACGTTTCGGGCCTAGACCCTTCATCAGAGAGCATCAGGTGGGCTTCAGGTTGGTTTCACAAATCAGCGCCTCATATAGGGAAGAAGGGCCTGTATTGAGCTGTAATGTTCTATGTTCTACAATGGAGACTACTATGGAGCTAGGAACAGAGTTAACACTTCAAATCCAATAGGACTCTTTATCAAAACACTTTCCTTTGTACTAGGCACGACTTCAACCAGTGCAGAGTTTTTGCCAATTCTCACTGACTCTAAGTTCCTAAGGGTCCTTGATGCCAGACTCAGTCAAATGTTGCCTCAATACAAGGACAGTCGCTCCCACCTCTCAAGTTCAGCTCTTTTAGCCATGTCTGGAACAAATCTGAGATATTGGGAGCACTGTGGCCCTGGTGGAACACAAACCAAGCAGCAAGTGATCAGATTATTATTGAGTAAGTGCTGCTTGATAACAATGTCGATGACACGTTCCTCACTTAACAGATGATCAAGAGTGGATTCGTCCTAGATTTTGGTCCTGATGCACAAGTTTTCAGTGCTCCTGCCAGTGCGCTATCAAGGCCCAAGCCTTCAGCCATTTCTTAAGATCACGTGAATCAATATGCTGAAAACTGGCCTATATGGCATTACAGGCCTCAGGAAAAAGGCGAAGATAGTTACTTTACATGGCACCTCTGGCTGAAAATGCATCAGCATTATCTTTTTCACTAGTGTATTAGGCCCCATCATCAAGGATAAAAATATCTGTGGAACGTCTTCCTCTTGTTTGTTATTTAATTGCCCACTACCATTCATGACTTAATGTGGCAGGGCTGCAGAACTGAGTCAGTTTTAGGACTGCTCAGCCTATACTGCTTCCGTTGTTTGGTATGTAAGTGATCCTAGGCTGTCGTTTCAACATGGTGATATCCCATTTTAGGATAGGCTAGGTGCTGTCCTGTGATTCTCTGAACCAGGATTAAAATACCGTACTGATATTAATTCTACAGCGGTGGAAATGCCGGGACACAAGATTACAGGTTGTGGTTTAAGAAAATTCTGCTCCTGTTGCCCATGGCGTCTTATGTCTGTCCAGTTTTCAGCTATGCATCTATTCTAAATACATCCCACATAGGACTTAGGTAGTACCACTCAATATGTTAGCGGGTATCCTCAGGAACTGTGCAGTGGTTTCTCCTATTGACACTGTCATGGGGAGATGCACATGCAAAAGGTGGATTGAAGAGGGTGAGGCTAAGTAGGTTTTATCCCCCTCTTGGTAGTTTTCAAACCAGCTGCCGATGTCAATCTTGGCAAACATCTCCTTCACTGCTTACTTACGAACATGCCTTTTAAAGCAGTTTCCCAATCTATCGTAGCCAATTCATCCCTCATGCCTACAGTTTGCTTTGTTAACTGAGCTGATTACAATCAATGCCAAGAACACATCTGTTGCAGCTCCCTCCCTATCTCACCAGAAAGCACCTATTTGCTGGCCATAGGAGCAAAGTATGGAGCAAAGCTCTCCAGTACCTTACCCAAAAAGTCATTCTTCATTTGTAAATGTGGCAACAGGTTTCTGCAGGCTGTTTCACCAGGGAACTCTTTAAAAACCAAGCCAAATCCTGAATTTGCTTAATTCTCTCACAACTGTACTTTCTATTGAATGTGTATTGTTAGTGCTATCACTGATTATTTTCTATTACTTTTGTTTTATTCTTTTACCAATTTTGGTTTGGAACCATAAACTGAGAGCTGAGAGTGAAAGATAACTTTTGACTGTTTACAGGTAGAAGAAATCTGACTGTTGACAGTAACTTCCCATAAGTAACTTTTGGAAACTCAGAGCGTAGAAAACTAAGTTCATAAATATTACTGCCTTTATTTGAGTGAACTTTAAAAGGTGGCCCTGATTTACATCTTCAGAAAATTGACCAAAAAAAAATCATTTATGCCTGTGGAACAATGCATCACAGAAACCACTAAGTATTTTATTTATCCCTTAACTGTTTGTTTGTTTGTCTGTCTGTCTGTCCTTTGTGTGATCATTCAAAAAGTCTAGTTAGGAACGTTGGGGTCAACTCTGAGGGCCTTTGGAGGTTTTAATGTTACTGCATGGCGAGTACAGAAGTAGAAAGGCTGACTTGGTTCTGTGATCTGTCTCCACATTGTAAACAAAATCATTAACGATCTGAAGGTTCAGAACTTGTCTTTACAGCAAGTTTCACGTGTGAAATTCTTCTGTTAAATTAGTCAACCAATTATTTAAAAAAACAAGTTCAATAGTTGGTTCAAAGAGAGAAGTATTAAACAATGTGGTGTGCCAACAGCACAACATAATTAGCCTGGCAATCCCTGTTGAGATGGTCATTGCTTGGCATTTGTGTGGCACAATGTCATTAGAAGGTCACAAAAAAAGCATGGTCGAGTTGCAGGGTTGGGGAGTGCAGGTGCAGACAGGTGTTGATATAGGTAAAGCTAGACTCTTAGACAAAAGAGTCCAGCAAGGTTGAAACAACCTGGTCCAATCTTACTAGTAGGCAGTTGAAAGGCAGGTAGAGGTTTGTAACTGTTTGTGAAGTTGGAGAAACATGCAGCACTGACGACTGACTTGACACTGGAAGGTAGAGAAACAGTACAGAAGTAGGGTAGAGAGTGATAGGGGAGAGGCACATCTTGGTTTACATGGCTCAGCACCATTAAATTCACAGGAATCTGCAATAATATTTTGCCCCAGATAGGACAATACTTCAAAAATTTTAAAATGTTTTCACTTGAAACAAATTCCAGTGTAATTTTAGTTTATTTTTAAAGTTCATTTCTTTACTCTTTCCTGTTGGAAATAGGAGGAGTGATATTGAGTTATGTCATATTATCACTGACTCGGACTGCACACATTAGTTCAACAAAAGAGACAGACAGATAAATGAACTGGGAGTGCGTAATAGGTTATATGTCTAATTGGTTTATTCGCCAAGGTTGCAACGGAGGCTGACTAACTTTAACGTTCAATAAGTCTTAAAAAGAGAAAAGATCATTTACAGCCACACACTCTTAGCAATTCAAAACAAAATTAACCTCAAAACAAATCTGAAAGCTCAATAAACATGCTCCTTGTTATTAACTGATATCCAATAAGCTGTGCGAGACATATTTTACCTAAAGTTAATTATTAGCAAGAACAGCAATGAGCTACCAGAAGAGCTACAAATCAAGAAAACTCTTCATCAATGTCTTTCATCAAAGTCTGATGAGCATAGTGAAAGACTATGTCTACATTCCAAAGTTTATTGATTTAGAAACTAAATGTAAGGTCAAGGCTTGTAACACATTGGACCACAAAGCTCAGAAAAAGTAGGAGATGAGCTAAGTCAATGATTAGGGAGTGCTAAGTTTACGTCGAGAAATGTACTGCTTGTAGAAATGAAAGTTAATTGGGAAGAAGCTACAGTTTTGGGAGCTGAGAAAGATCTTGGCTAAGGCCAAGAGGGCTCATGAGCTCAAAAAAGAAATGCACTATAAGTTTGAAGATCATTTCTACAGCAATCGAAAAGTGAAGTAGATGCTATGTCAGTCAAAGGTTGTATGTAGTTCTGGACAGTTTGGTTCCTGACCTCATTAAGCATGGACAAAAGAGCTGAGCTTCAGAGGTGAGGTGAGAATGACTGCCCTTGACATCAAGGAGGCTTTCACCCAAGTACTGGATGAAGGAGCCTTAGTAAAACTGGAATCAGTCCGAAAATTCTCTTTTGTTGCAGTGATACCCAGCACAAAAGAAGATTGTTGTGGTTTTAATATATCAATCATATCAGCCACAGGACATCACTGTAGACACTCCTTTGAGTACAGCCCTAGATCTAACAGCCTTCAGATGCTTCATCGCTGATCTTTCCTCCACATTTAAGATGAAAGTGAGGATGTTTGCTGATGACTGTACAATGTTCAACTCCATTTTTAATTCTTAATTAATTGAGGTGATAGATTTAAGACAGATGTCAGAGGCAGGTTCTTTACCCAGAGTGGTAAGGGCGTGGAATGCCCTGCCTGCCAATGTTGTTAACTCAGCCACATTAGGGGCATTTGAACAGTCCTTGGATAAGCATATGGATAATGATGTGATAGTGTAGGGGGAGGGGCTTAGATTAGTTCACAGTCGGCGCAACATCGAGGGCCGAAGGGCCTGTTCTGCGCTGTATTGTTCTATGTTCTCCAAATACCGAAGCAGCTTTATTGAAATGCAACAAGACCTGGACAATATTCAGGCTTTGGCTGCTAAGTGCCAGGCAATGATCTCCAACAAGAGGGGAAACAAACCATTGTCCCTTAATATTCAATGAAATTACCATTGCTGAATCTCCCAATTATTAACCTCCTGGGATTACCGTTGACCAAAAAATTGAAGTGGACCAGTCATATAAATATAACTGTGGCTACAACAGCAGATGAGAGACTGGGAATTCTATAGTGAGCAATTCACCTTCTTTCTCCCTAAAATCTGACCACATTCTATTTGGTACAACACAGGAGCGTGATGAAATACTCTCTTACTTAGATGAGTGTAGGTTCAACAACACTCAAGAAGCTTGACACTATCTAGGACATTCTCTCCTTTTCCCACTGGCACAGTGGTAGCAGAACACACCAAAAGTACACAGCAGTAACTCATCAAGGCTGCTCTGGGAACACCAGCATCTGTAAGTGCCCCTCCAAACCGCTCATTATCTTGACTTTTAACATGTCAACATCCTGGAACTCCCTTCCTAACAGCATTGTGATGTACCTACACTTAGAGAACTGCAGTAGTTCACAAAGTCAATACACCACCCCCTTTCCAGGGGTGTTTCGGAAGACAATACAAATGCTGGAAAAAAAATAGAAAATGCTAGAGAAACTCAACAGATCTAGCAACATCTGAAGACGAAAAAACAGTTAACGGTTTGAGTCTTATATGACTTTTCTTGACAACTCTTAAAAGCTTGGCCTACTTAATGATGCCAACATCCAATAAAAAAATGATTCTTGAGGGGCTTGACAGGTTAGATATGGAAAGTCCGTTTCTCCTTGTGGAAGAGTCTAGGACCGCAGCGAATAATGTCAGAATAAAGGATCACCAATTTAAAACAGAGATAAGGAAGAATTTCTTTTCTCAGAGGGTAGTAAACCTATAGAATTCTTTACAGCAGAGGGCTGACATTCAAGGCTGAGACAAACAGATTTTAAATCAGTAAGGGAATTGAGGGCTGTAGTTAAAGGAAAGAAAAATGAGTTGCAGTTCATCAGATCTGCCATGACCTCTTGAGTGGAAGAGCTGAACTGATGCACTGAGTGGTCTACTTCTACTCTTGGGATATATGCCATGAGAGAAAGAGCAAAACAGAAGCAAGTTTAGGTATTAAAACTGAGAGATTGACCTGGATTTTTGTGGAATCCACCTGACTTTGGAAGACTTTCAAAATGGCAGGTGGGAACAAACTCTGGGATTCCACTTTTATTCCAGTTTCTGGCAATTTTCACTGGCACAGGACTGCAGGATCTCAGAAGTGAGCTTGTCTCCTGCACTTGTGGCCTAGTGGCTCCATTGCAAGGGCAGACATGTCACATAGTCAAATCCTTGAGCAGTCTAGTTCTTGGCCGGGCCAGCATTTATTGCTTATCCCTTAGTGAACCAGATAGGTTTTTCCTGACAATTGGCAATGATTTCATGATCACAATTAAACTCTTCTTTCCAAATTATTATCGAATTCAAATTTTACCACCTGTCATGGTGGGATTTGAATTGCAATCCCTAGAACATTACCTGGGTCTCTGGATAATTGGTCTAGCAATACAAACACTAGGGTATCACCTACTTTTACACGAATAAACCATAAAGAATAATATATAACTTCAAAAATGTCAATCAAAAAAAAGCTAACACTCCATCAACCAATGTAATCCTTTACTAAGCTAACTATTCTTGGAGCTCAGCCAAACATCCATGAAATATTTGATTTTTTTTAACCTGGCGTTACAAAGGTTGCTGTTTAAATAATATGAAAATTATTTACAATGAGACTCATATAGAGCAACAGTTTGGAACTGTGCAATGCCTGTTATTTAAAGTTTAGTTCTGTTACATATTAAAATTAGGTGGTGGTAGGAAGGTGGAAAACACTACTTATAAATGACTTACAGATGACAGTGTCTATTGGCCAGGCTGAGAGTATCACAGGCCAAAAACCAGCATTGCACATGATATGGTCCCTCCTTAAACTGACAACAAATGCGCTGACAGCTTCTTTGTGGGGTTAAAGTGCTCAGGTGTATAACTTGCTGCAATGCTAAGAGCCATGAATGCATCTTCAATGACATTCAAAAAGTTAATAATGATGATCCACACTGATCATTAGATTCTATCACTCAACCAACTACATGGCCGAGTGACCACAGGCAGAAAACATCAGCAGGAATGAGACCTAAAGATATGAACTAATCTGAGCTATGCTTCAAGTCCCAAACATATGTTAATCACATCTGACATCACTGCCAATAATTTCTTTTAGGTGGACAGCAACACAGTGATAATGTGATTGGGAATCAATTAATGGGAATCCCATTAGCCCTAACAGCTATATATTTAGCCTCAACCACTTTCTATTCAGCTCCAGGCCATGTCTGTAGGGGTTTATCAGGATTGTGTCCTAAGCTCAAACATTTTCAGGTGCTTCAATAATTCCATCATTAGATCAGAAGTAGGGATTTTTCAAAGTTGCAGAACATTCACATCATTCGTGACTCCTCAGATACTAAGGTACACCACGTCCAAAAGCAGCAATGCTCAGGATTAGTTTAATCGGTGACAAGTATTATTTGTGCCAAACAAGTAGCAGGCAATAACCATCTGCAATGAGAGAAAATATAACCATCGTTCCTTGGCATTCAGTTGCATTACTATCAAAATCATGGAGGTTACCAGAGAGCAGAGACTCAGCTGGACCAGCCACACGAATACAGTGGCTACAGCAGCAGTCATAGGCTAGGAATCCAGCAGTGACAAACTCAGATCCTGATTCCCCAAAGCCTGTCCACAATTTACAAGGCATAAGTTATGACTGTGGATGGAATGCTCTGCACTTACTTGGATGCATTTCATGCCCAAAGAAGCATGACACCATGCAGGAAAATGCAGCCTGTTTGATTAGCTCCACATCCACTCCCTCCACTATCATTACACAGTATTAGCAGCATACACCCATCTACAAGGGGCACTGTAGAAATTCATTAAGGTTCCTTAGACAACACATTCCAAATGACCAGGGCAGAAGATACTTGGGAAAACCAAGCACTGCAAGTTTCTCTGCAAGCTATCCAGCATCTTGATAGAAATGTGACTGTTCCATCATTGCTGCTGGGCTAATATCTTGGAACTCCCTTCATAATATCTATACCAAATGGACTGTAACAATTCAAGAAGGCAAAGCTCAATTCCCACAAATAATAAAATAAACTAGTAATTGTAAAGACACAGATTAATGCTCTAGAATCACAAATCCAAATTCCATAATTAAACAGATGAGGTTATTTAAGTTCTAATAATAACATTTGCACAAAGAAGCTAATCTCAATAACAGTAATTTTCAAATAATAATACCAGATTTTCATAAAAACCCAATTGTTTCACTGGCATCTTCCACAGAAAGAAATCTATCGACTTGGCCTTGGATGGCCTACACATAACTCCTGACCCACAGCAATATAGTTAAATCTCATATGCTCTCTGAAATAGCCTAACAAACCACACAATTGAATTAAACTGTTATAGCAAAAAGCACTGCGAGTTAGCCAACAGCACGCAAGCTTCCGTTCTGAAGTGTCTTAGCAGACTCAAAACATTTACTATTTCTCACTCCATAGATGCTACTACAATTGTTGAGTTTCTCCTCACTTTCTGTGGCTGTTTCAGATTTGCAACACCCTTAGTATTTTGCTTTTACATAGACTTCAGTGTTTTAGGAAAGCAGCTCGCTATTTCTCAACAACAATTTGTCAATAAATGCTGAACTTGCCAGCGACGTTCACAAACTAAGAAGACATTAAATGTTCAGTTTGGACGATGGAGGAAAAAAAGTTCACGACTCAATTTTTTTCAAGTAGAATAGCTAATGCAGGTCAGAGAAGGTGCAGCTAATCCATATAGCACTACTGTGCGCAGTAAGTATTTTTCAGTCTTTTCCAATTCCCACACTGCCTGTGTGAAACGAATGCTGAAACGGAAGTTGTCCCAGACTAAACTGAAAACTATCCCCAAAAGTTTGTTTTATGTACTTGATTTATATTATATAAATATACAACACCAAAACCTTTCTTTCAAACAATTAAAGCTAGATTCCAACACAACGTCTACATTAAAAGACTGATTTTCACACAAGAAAGTCTATTTCAACACTGAGGATGCAGCTTGATAACAGGATGCCCACATTGCCAATGTTAGGTGCAATCTGGAGGTGAGAAGAAGCCTGGTGACACGGTAAATATCTCAGCATCATACTAATACAAAAAGTGCTGAGGGCAGATAATATCAATGTGACCAAGTCAAAAGTTCATTAAATTCCTTTGTTCTTGCATTGTATAAGCTTTACACTGAAGCTGTGTCTTTTACATAATCGTATTGTGATTACATTTAATTTCATGCCTTCTTTTAGGATAACGCTTCCATTTTGAAGATGTGTTTGCTTTAAAACTACCACAACACAAAAAGAATTAACTGGTGAAGGCTGTGCTTAGTGCTGATTTCCCATTATTTTCTGGGTTCAGTACAAATTAGATTCCAACCTCTAGCTGACTCTGAAGATAACTCTGATGAAGGGTCTAGGCCCGAAACGTCAGCTTTTGTGCTCCTGAGATGCTGCTTGGCCTGCTGTGTTCATCCAGCCTCACATTTTATTATCTTGGAATCTCCAGCATCTGCAGTTCCCATTATCTCTGAAGATAACTGCTTTGGTTACAAAGACCCTTGACTATTTCTCTTCAGCAATGCAAGACAGCAGGACAATCTGAATTTGTCTGACTTTCTGGAGAGACAGGTAGGTGATTGCAGTGTAGAGCAGTGATTTGTTGAATTAATTCCATTTGATAAAAACGAGTTTTGGTATTTAGTGTTCCCTTTAAATTAAACAGTCAATTAGATCACATCATTGACATCCAACTGGGTACGGCTCTATCAAATTAACCAGCAATGGTTTCAACTCAACTCAGGGTCATAGAGACACTGAATTTACATGAGTTACACCAAATGTTTTACAATTTTTATGAGAGGCTAGAAGTAGGAACCTTCAACTTGTTTATTCGTAACAAGAAACAGAACACAAAGTGTAATTTTTACCTGAGCCGGCTCCGTGCAGTTGGAGTGACTGAGGCTGTAGGGGATGAAGAAGTCAAAGACAGCTGTGGAGATGTGGTTCCCATTCCCATTAATGCTGGAGAGGAGCCATCTGTGACTGTCAGATCACGCTTTATCTCCTCACTGCTTCTTCGGGACACTGAAGGAAAAATTGAGTTTGTGATCATCAAAAATTGCAAATTGGTTGACTGCCATTATCCAACAGTATATTCCTGAACACAGCATGACATGGTACCTGTACTCATATTCAATGCTAGAGTTAAAAGTGGTTTACAACATACTGCAAAAAAACCCTTGAGACTTTCAAAATCCTGCTTCAGATCTGAGAATTCCCACTCCTGAGAATTTCATTTAGTCTCAATATAATAGATACAAGCATCACATCACCGTCATTACTACAGCAGCATATTACCGCAGAGCTAAGCACAATAGTTGTGGGCATTAAGTTGCTGAAAATTGTGTCATTTCTTGAGCTGGGTTATAAGTGTATTAAATTTGTGTCACTTGTGCTCAAATAAAAGAAGGGGGAGGAAGGGGAAGTCTAAAAAAAATTTGGTACCAACTATAATCAGGTTGTCCTCCTCTTTTCTGTTAAAAAAAATCAACTACACTGGTGATGTCTTTACCGTGCACACCTTTTTCTCTCAGCTTATGTGTGGTAAAGTGATACACACTATACTTGTTGCTTAACTGCAGAGACATCAAATCCACTCGAAGTACATCTCTATGGCCTTACTTTTTCTCCTTACAGGTATTTTTTCCTCATCTGCTCTTGAAGATGAAGAAATTGGATCATAGACAGTTTTGATAATATTTCAAAGGGCTGAATACTGTAATGCCAAAATAGTTAATATTTCTTCATCTAAGTTTGTGTCTATTCCTTACAGCACTATTCTGTACTTTGCATTACCTGCATCTTCATGTCAACAAAGACATATAAATCATAACAGTCTGATGCACAAGTGCAAAACAGAACCAAAATAGTAGATTTTTCTTTGGAATTCAAAACTGAGGAAGTTGTGTTTGGTTGTACAGAATCTTGGTCTGACTATCTGGAGGACTATGTTCAATTCTGGGCATTGCACCTCAAAAAAGATGTATTGGTATATTGGTCTTTGAATGGCTGGATAACAGAGCCTTAGTAACCTTCTGGTGAATCTAAGTGTAAAATTATGAAGACAGGTTGCACAAACAAGGCTTATATTTTTCATTTTAGAAAATTGAGGTATTTAAAATAAACTAACGTAATAGGATCGATATGGAGAAACCAATCATTCTGAATGAAATAACTGGAATGTTAGTCTCTTTTATTGCTCGTCTCAAAATGCTTTTGTGCAGGTGCTGAGCCACCATTTTGAATTTGGCTGAACATCAACATTGAAAAGCCCATGTCACTGGAGGTGATGCCAACTACCCCAACAAACCGAGGCAAATAAACAGCAAGCAGGACAGAACACTGATGCTTCACTGGAGAAATAATGATGATATTACCCAGCAGGGTGATAAAACATCTGCAATCAAATTCACCAGCTCAGTGAGCAAGTCTACTACCCCATGTAAGTCTTGCCAAAACTGGCAAAACCAGTGGAATACACAAAATACCACGCAAGGACTGTGAGAAACACTACACGGGCCAAACGAGAAGAAAACTGACAATACAGATACACAAACACTCAACCAGCCACTAAGAGACACGACCAATTCTCACTTGTCTCACTACACATGCACAATAAGGGACACAAATTCATCTTGGACAACACATCCATAATCGCACACCAGGGAATTCCTGGAGGCCTGGTATTCCAACCAGAACTCCATCAACAAACACACTGAATAAGGCCCTATGTACAAACCATTGAGAAATAGAACCGGAAGTGGTACCAAACGCCCCAACAAACTGAGGTATATAAATAACAAGTGGGACAGAACACCAACCCTTCATTGGAGGTGCACTGACGATATTACCTAGCAGGGTGATGAAGTGTTTGCAATCAAACACCATCAGCTTGGCAAGCCTGTCTACAACCAAATGAATATTGTGTTAATTGGGTAATTTAGTACTGAACTGTTTATTTCAAAGAAGTGTGAAAATCACATTTCAAAGTTTCTCACACACTGAATTATTTGAGGTTCAGAGATTCTCTTGGTAAAACCCATGCAACTGGTCAAACGCGATGTCTCCAATCAACAGTCAGCATGTTTAGGGTCCTGCTTTTTTGTGCTCACAGTGTATCCAATTAGGCAACATGTGCTGCCCTAGCCAGTAACACTGAACAGATGAATGAAATGTTAAGTGGGATGCGAGCTGCATTATGTGCCATAGTTAGGATGCCTTTGAGGGTAGAATGCCAGGCTGCCAGCTGGGGAGGGTTTAGGATGTTAGGTGGTATGATGCTGGGTAAGTAGGTGGTAAGTGCGAAGGTTGGATGCCAAAGGAATGGGTGTAGGATGCCAGGAAGATAGGGTGCCAGGTGGATAGAATGTCAGCGAGTTTTGAGAAGATTTGTAGGTCAGGTTGAGTTTTTGGATGTGAGTTTGCTCGCTGAGCTCGAGGGTTAGTTTTCAGACGTTTCGTCACCATTCTAGGTAACATCATCAGTAAGCCTCCGATGAAGCGTTGGTGCTATGTCCCACTTTCTATTTATCTGGTTAGGTTTCCTTCAAACCAGCATCTACAGGAAAACAACACATACGGACCAAATACTGAACTACAGGAGCAACCATCCCAACACCCACAAACGAAGCTGCATTAGAACATTAGTCCAACGAGCCACCACACACTGCAGCACAGAGGAACTACGAAGGGCGGAAGAAAATCACCTATACAGCGTATTCAAAAAGAACGGGCACCCAATGAACACAGTCCGCCGATTTCTCAGCAACAAACCCAAACACACAGACAAAAAGGGCCCAGAAACCATAACCACGCTCCCCTACATCAAAGACATTTCCGAAATGACTGCCAGACTACTCGGACCTCTTGGCATCACAGTAGCCCACAAACCCACCAACACACTATAACAGCAGCTAATGAATTTAAAAGACCCTATACAGACAAGAAGCGAAATGAACTTCATCTACAAAATACCTTGCAAGAACTGTGACAAACACTACATTGGACAAACAGGCAGAAAGCTAGCCACCAGGATACACGAACATCAACTAGCCACAAAACGACATGACCCACTATCACTAGTATCCTTACATACAGATGAGGAAGGACACCACTTTGATGGGGACAACACATCCATCCTAGGACAAGCCAAACAGAGACAGGCACGAGAATTCCTAGAAGCATGGCATTCCAACCGGAACTCCATCAACAAACACATTGATTTGGAGCCAATCTACCATCCTCTGAGAAAAAGAACAGGAAATGGCATCACCAACCCAAGGAAACCTAAACAGATAAATAGAAAGCGGAACATAACCCCAGCGCTTCATCGGAGGCTCATTGTTGATGTTACCTAGAATGGTGACGAAACGGCTGGGAACCAACCTTCCTACTCAGTGAACCAGCTTACATCCGGAACGCAATAAAGACCCACTCTTTTGTGGACCGAGAAGAAGAGAGCACAACTGTGTTGGAGCTGGAAGGAAGACGTCGGGTTGGCTGTGCACCCTTGCAACTGGTGGATCTTAATGCTGGCTTCGGCCTAACGCTGGGTCAGGGGAGCAGACAACCTGCAACGATGGCTGCGGCGAGAGCTCGTGCCCCAGGGAAGGGGGTCCGGAACACCATCCGCATTTCCGTGAAGAAGGTGGATGAAGGTGCACCTGTGGACCGCACCTTCTTCATGAAGAGGGTCCTGTTGGACTGTTGTGGGTTCGCTGCTGTGGACATTTACTGCCTGCAGGATTTCCCCGGAGGAGGTTTTTACGATGTAACCTTCAGGAGTGCCAAGCTTTGTGAGCGCTTCCTGGAGGTTTTCAAGGAGAATGGAGGTAAGGGCCCCCTCTCTGTATTGACCGCTGTCCCGCTGTTCGTGATGCCAGCGCAGAGGAGCCGTATGGTGACTGTACACATGTACAACCCGCATGTGCCAACAGTTGATGTCCTGACCTTTCTTGGAAGGTACATGAAGGTGGAAGGGGACCTAACCAACATCATGGACCCCTTCGGCATCTGGACCAGTAAGTGGCAGGTCAAGGTGACGCTGAGGATGGGCGCGGACGTGAACATTGTACATCCACCGTCCAGCTTCGCGATCAGCGGGAGCAAGGGCTACCTGACCTACGCAGGGCAACTTAAAGTCTGCCATGCCTGTGGTAGGTCAGGTCACGTGGCGGCCGACTGCAAAGCCACCATCTGCAGGAACTGCAGGGAGGAGAGACACCTTGCAAAGGATTGCCCGCAAGATAAAAAGCTGCAACCTTTGCGGGGAAGCGGGCCACCTCTATAGGGGATGCCCGCGGCGGGGGACCACCTACACCCAGGTCACCGGCAGGGGCAATGCGGGACAAGCCCCCCTGGGAGAGAGGAAGGCACCAGGGCCCTGCAAGGACCCTCCCTAATGTGCAGGAGGGCCAGGTCGTACAGGAAGGCCCAGCCCCGCAGGATGGACCCGAGGCCAGCAAAGCGCCCCTGCAGGCTCCGCTCTCCCCGACAACCCGGAGTCGGTGGGAGGCGGTGACAGGTGACCCAGGGGAGTGGACGACGGTCCGGAATGTGAGGAGGAAGGCGCGCCGGCGGGCCCAGCCACCGCAACCATCAGGCGGGAAGAGGCAGCTACAGTGGGGCTATAAGAGCTCCTCTGACGAGGGAGATTCGGAGGAGGCCCGCCCAAAGCAGAAGCTAAAGATCTCAAGGGAGAAGGAAAGCAGCACCCTGCTTCCAGGTGACGGGAGGCGTCCTGAGGCTCCCTCCGACACCCAGTCACGTGCCGCTGGGGCCCTGGAGGGCCCCCCGGAACTTCCAGGCGGGAAGGAGGAAACAGCGCGTCCCCAGCCTGACCCAGAGCCAGACTCTCCTGCCTCCGTACCCCCGACGGGGGGGATGCCACCCTGAAGGCAGCACGGACGGTTTCCTGAGCCTGGAGAGCGTCCAACAGTTAGCCCGGGCAATGGGCATGAAGGGACAGATGGAGGGGCTGGACCTTGGACTTAGGGAGGGTACTGCGGTCACTGCCCACAATGGGGGTACGAGTTGCGAGCATCAATGTGCGCAGCGTCAAGTCCACCGCAAGATATATGTCCACGTTGGCCTACCTAACCACCGTCAAGGCGGACCTCCTGTTTCTGCAGGGTTGCGGGATACCGCACCTCAGCAGGTACGGGAATTGGTCCGGCACCTGGACCTGTGGGCCTTCGATCTGGTCGGGGGTTAACGACTGTCGCTCCTCGGGCCTGGCTATTCTGCTGCAGCGGCACAACTTCACCATCTCTCAAGTTCAGGAGGTGGTGGGGGGGGGGGCGCCTCCTAGTGGCTGATGTCATCTACAGGAACATTCCCCTGAGGCTGATCAACGTGTACGCCCCAGCAATACGGAGGGAGTGGTTGGCCATCCTGCAGCGGTTTCCACCTCTGCTGGCTACGTCCAGGCCGGTCATCCTAGACGGAGACTTCAACTGCATCATCGATGCAGATGGAAGATCCGGCATGGGCAGAGTCAACTGGACGTCACGTCCAGATTCCTGATGGGCACGGTGAAGGATGCCAAGCTGCTCGACGTTTTCAGCACCCCTGCAGACGGAGCGCAGCGGACATACACCTGGTCGCGGCCAGACGGGTCTATCCGCTCAAGGATAGACTACCTGTTTGTGTCACGGGCGTTCTCGGTCAGGTCCACCGGCGTCGAGCCGGTGTTCTTCTCTGACCACTGCCTCCTGCTGGCCGACTGTCACCTACAGGTCGACCAGCAGGCCGGCAAGGGGACGTGGAAGCTCAACACGGCTCTGTTGACCCCAGAGAACATCGAGGAGCTTAAGAGGGAGTACGCTGGTTGGAGAACCGTGAAACCCCTCTGAGTTCCCGGGCGACTGGTGGGAGACGGTGAAGGAGAACATCAAGAGGTTCTTTGTCCTCAAGGGTGTTCGGAAGGCGAGAGAGGGGCGGGGAAAGCTGTCGCGACTCCAGAAAAGGGTGCGGAACCTGCTCCTTCTGCAGTTGATGGGGGTCGATGTCACGGAGGACTTCCGTGAGGTGAGGAGCCAGCAAGCCTCGCTCTTCACCGTGGAGGCCTCCAGGGTAATCTTCCGGTCCAGGGTCCACTCCGTGGAGCAGGACGAGACGTGCTTGCGTTTCTTCTTTCAGAAGGTGCACAAAGAGAGCTCTGTGCTTAGCCGGCTGAAGGAGGACGACGGCTTGGTGACGGCGTCTCGGCCCGACATTTTGAGCATCAGCTGATCCTTCTATGCTGGACTGCACGACACGAAGCCCACGGACAGCACAGCCTCCGAGTCTTTCCTGTCGTCTATCACGGGGGTCTTAGACAATGGCACGAGGGAGTGGCTGGACCGGCCGATATCCCTGGTCGAGCTGACCAGAGCCCTCAAGTCCTTGGAGAGGAACAGGACTCCCGGGAACGATGGCTTACCGGTCGAGCTGTATTCCGCTCTGTGGGACCTGGTCGACCAGGACCTGCTGGAGGTGTATGATAGTGTGCTTCGGGCAGGGGAAATGTGTAAGTCCACGAGGAAGGGCATCATCACCCTCATTTACAAGAGGAAGGGGGAGAGGGAAGAAATTAAGAATTGGCGTCCCATTTCACTATTGAACGTGGACTACAAAATCCTGGCCAAGGTCATAGCCAACCACGTCAGGTCTGTCCTGGAGTCGGTGATTCACACTGACCAAACGTGTGCTGTGCCGGGCAGGAAGATCGCTGAGAGCCTCGCGCTCATCAGGGATATGATCGCCTACGTGCAGGACAGGCGAGTGGACACCTGCCTCGTCAGCCTGGACCAGGAGAAGGCCTTCGACAGGGTCTCTCATGCTTACATGAGGGACGTCCTCTCCAAATTGGGGTTCGGGGGGACATCCGCAATTGGATCCGGCTGCTCTACACCAACATCATTAGCGCAGTCTCGATCAATGGGTGGGAATCGGACAGTTTTCCCGTCAGATCTGGAGTCAGGCAGGGCTGCCAGCTCTCTCCTGCCTTGTTTGTGTGCTGTGTGGAGCCCTTCGCCGCATCCATCAGGAAGGACGTGAGCCTGAAGGGCATGACTATCCCAGGCAGCGGAGGCCTTCAGGTCAAGACCTCCCTGTAGATGGATGAAGTCGCCGTCTTCTGCACCGATCGTCGGTCGGTGAGTAGGCTGTTGGACATCTGTGGCCAGTTTGAACTGGCCTCGGGTGCCAAAGTCAATAGGGGTAAGAGCGAGGTCATGTTCTTCGGGAACTGGAACGACCGCTCCTTCATCCCCTTCACCGTCAGGACAGACTACCTGAAGGTGCTGGGTGTTTGGTTCGGTGGAGCTGGGGCGTGCACTAAGACCTGGGAGGAGCGTATCACCAAACTGAAGCAGAAGCTGGGCAGGTGGACACTCCGGTCCCTCTCCATTGCGGGTAAGAACCTGGTTGTCAGGTGCGAGGGGCTTTCGGTACTGTTGTATGTGGCACAGGCCTGGCCTATTCCCTGGACCTGCGCCGCTGCGGTCACCCGGGCCATCTTCCACTTCATTTGGGGGTCGAGGATAGACCGGGTCCGCAGGGACACCATGTACAAAGATCTAGAAAATGAGGGAAAGGGCGTACCGAACGCCACCCTCGCCCTGATGGCTACCTTTGTGTGCGGCTGCATCAAGCTGTGCGTAGATCCTCAGTACGCAAACACCAAGTGTCACTACTTACTGAGGTTCTACCTGTCCCCGGTGTTGCAAAGGATGGGCCTGGCCTCGTTGCCGCGGAACGCTCCGAGTAGTTGGACCGTCCCATACCACCTGTCCTTTGTGGAGAAATTTTTGAAACAAAACACCTTTGACCACAAGGCCGTCAGGCAGTGGTCAGCACGTAGTATCCTCGAGACCCTTCGGGAAAAGGAGAGGGTGGATCCTGTCGTGTGGTTCCCCACACAGAATGCCAAAGTCGTTTGGCAGAATGCCTCATCGCCAGAACTTTCAAACAAGCACAAGGACATTGCTTGGCTGGCGGTGAGAGGGGCTCTGCCAGTGAGATCCTTTAAGCATGCCCGGAATCTCTGTGCCACCGCATGGTGCCCTCGAGGTGGCTGTGGGGGGGAAGAGACTGTCAATCACCTCCTTCTGGAGTGTGCCTAGGTGCAGGAGGTCTGGAGGGGGATGCAGTGGTATTTGTCGAGGTTCGTCCCGAGCAGCTCCGTGATGCGGGACTCCGTGCTCTACGGGCTGTTTCCCGGGACGCACACCGAGACCAACATCAACTGCGCCTGGATGACCACCAATGTGGTGAAAGACCACCGTATGAAACCCCTCGTCCAGAATAGAAAAAAAGGGCCCTATCTGGTAACTGAGCCCAGCTGGCGCCTTCCCCAACTGGTCAGGGGGCCAACGGGGACTGTGCGGGGAGACGACTGCTGGGGTATTTTCTTTGCTTTGTTTTTTCTTCTTCTTTGTTTTGTTTTTTTCCTTTAGTTGGTGTACGTACCCCCGGGTAACCCGGAGCGGCTTGCACGACTGGGTAGGTGTATAAATATGTTTTATTTTTTGTACATCCTATGAATAAAGTATATTTTTTCAAATAAAAAAAAGTGACGAAACATTTGAAAACTAACCTTCCAGCTCAGTGAGCAAACTCACATCCGGATAGAATGTCAACTGGGAAGAGATTCGGGTATTACTGGTCGTAGGTCAGGGTCTTGTTTTGGGGGCAAGGGAGGTGGTTAGTGCAAGTGATCTGAGGTAGTTGGGAGGCGTGTGAGGTCAGTATTGGATCAGTTTAATACACTCAGGAGTTAGGCTAGGTATCTTAACAATCTAACTTTTCCCAAGTAACTATTTTATTTAATTTCATTGGAACTCTTCAGAGTTTCCGATTCAAATGGAGACTTTCAGACAGTTTCAAGCATAGAGGAATTGCTCAGCAGAATCTGCTATACTCAGGACAAATCCTTTGGAGTGTGCTTCAATGGAAAAGCACATAGGGCTGGCTTCACTGGCTCTATGGAATCGCAGAATCTCTACAGTGTGGAAACAGGCCTAACACGTCCACACCGACCCTTGGTGCATCCCACCGAGACCCATCCTGCTATAACCCTATAACCCACCTAGTCTACACATCCCTGAACACTACAGGCAATTTGGCATGGCCAATCCACCTAGCCTGCACATCTTTGGACTGTGGGAGGAAGCCACAGCACCCCAAGGACACACATGCAGCCATGGGGAGAATGTGCAAACTCCACACAGATAGTCACCCGAGGGTGGAATCAAACCCAGGTCCATGGTGCTATGAGGCAGCAGTGCTAACCACTGAGCCACCATGTTGCCCACAATAACTTGTTTGCGATGCAAAACATTGCCAACAGTGTGTGGGTTCAATTCCCACAAGGACTGAGGTCACCACGAAGAACTCTCCTTTTCAACCTCTCCCTCACTTGAGGCACGGTGACCCTCAGGTTAAATCACCAACAATCGTCCCTTGCTAATGACAGCAGCCCTATGGTTCAGTAGGATTATGGACACTTCATGTTTACCTTACTACAATGGGAATTCTGCAGGGTCCGAGTGAGCAGCTCCGATCTACACTGAAATATTGACTGTGCAGTCAGTGGAAAATCCAGGCCAGTATGTTTCCTGGGAATCTGATAAGAGGTGGAATTCAAGCAGTGATGGAGAAAGTACTATTTTGGTCTTTTACACAAAAGAAAATGGTCCAAGAGAGGAAACTGAACAGCAAGATCTGAGAATTGAAGTTCAGTAGCATTGATTGGTGAGTTAAAATTTTTTTCCTCTCTCTCGGCCACTGGTCTAATCTTGTGTTACAGAGATACACGTATTGTTTTAAACTAACAGCATTACATGTTAAACCCCATAACATAATTACAGAAAATGGGTGAATGATACTTTTAAACTTTAAATCAAATTAGCCGAATTGGACACAATAAGATAGCAGGTCAGAGGATGGGTTGCAGCAGTAGCATTTAGGAGCTAGTGGACATCAATGTGATCACAGCAACCCCAAATGCAATGCAGGTGTTTGCTGCTTGAGGAAATTCTGGTTCAACTTAATAAGGCTGGACTCTGAGCTTTGAATACTGCAAGACATCAGAGAAGGGACACAAGGAAGCAAAAGCATTTCCTAGGTTAGTTATGTCAGATTTGATCATTGTCAAGGGCAAGAGGGTGTGACAGTAATGATTAATTGGTTTAATTTTCCTCCAGCATGGACAAGAGCAGTGATTGCAGCATGGAAGCACAAATTGACCACAATACCACAGTGCAGAGTCATTTAGCTGCTGCTGGTGGTGGTGGTGGGAGGGGAAGAGAATACACAGGTAAGTACGGCACAGTACAGTTAGGGAATAAATATTATTCGCTTTAGCCAAGAGCATCAGTCTCAAGGGCTGTGCTGCCAGCTGATGTCAGGCTGGACATGTAACCAGGAATAAAACCAGAAATAAGTCATATTGGACTTGAAATGTTAGCTCTATTTTTCACTTCACAGATGCTGCCCGACCTATTACATTTCTTCAGTACATTGTTTTTAAATTGATGCCCTCAGAATAAAGTAACCCTGTGCAAGAATGATCATAACGTAGATTCATGAGTCTTGCAGCACAGAAACAGATTTTTTGGTCCAACCAGTCCACACTGACTGTAATCCCAAACTAAACTAATCCCACATACCTACAGGCACCCATCCCATTTCAACCCACTTATCTCACCAAGGTTAGAAATTCCTCTTTTCTATCAGTCTCACAGATGGAGCTACTGGGTTCTAAGTTTACTCCCACCTGATAAAATCTTGCAAAACTGGGTGTGGTTTTTTTTAATGAGAATCACAGGAACTAACTTTAGGGAAGGAAATCTGCCATCCTTGCTCAATTGAGCCAAAATGTGACTCCTTACCCAGAACATTGCAGGTGAGTCTCAACCCTCATGTTTTTCACAAGTTCTAGCACATTATCCTGCGTAACATCTACATGTTCGAGCATATCTGCCTATTTCATGCTGCCCTCAAATGTCAAGGTCCCTCTTACTGGTGAATACTGAAGCATAGTATTCATTAAGGTCCTCCCTTACCTCCTCTGACTGCGCACACAAGTTCCCTCTACTATCCCTGATTGGCCCTACCTTCACTGGAGCCATTCTCTTGTTCCTCACATAAGCATAGAACGCTGTGGCGTTTTCCTTGATCCTACCCACCAGGGTTTTCTCATAGACTCTTCTAGCTCTCCTAAGTCCATTCTTCAGTTCCTTCCTGGCTACCTTGTAGACCTTTACAGCCCTGTCCGATCCTTGCTTCCTCCACCTTAAGTAAGCTTCCTTCTTCCTCTTGACTAGGTGTTCCACATGTCTTGTTATCCAAGGTTTTTTGTTTTTCTTTGCAGCAGCAGGAGTGTGAGACCGAGGCCCTGGGGCCTGCTGGGAGCTAAGTTTCCGCAGTTAAAACGTACCTCGTGCAATCAGCGGCCTCCATTTTTTTTGCAGGAGTGGTGACAGCGAGCACTAGGGGACTGCCGGGAGGTAAGTTCTTCATTTTGGCAGCGGAGCTAGGTGGGAGCGGTCGAATTGCGCTCTCAGAAGTTGAGTGAACTGATAATATTTGGGCAGTGGCTAAACCAAAGATACTACACGCCCTCCTCTGACCAAAAAATGACAACTCTGGTGTGTTGTTAAGATGTTTTTTTTGTTTTTTTTAAATCATATGCTGGTAAGTAGAGTGATTCCATACAAATTTTTTTCGTTTCATTTATCTAGTATTGGATATTATAGTAGGACTAAGTTAAGCTCAAGTGTAAAAATGGCAGGAAATCCCAGACCCGTGTTATGCTCCTCTTGCTCAAAGTGGGAGCTCAGGGACATGGCTGATGTCCGACACGTGCAAGAAGTGTGGCCAGCTGCAGCTCTTGTCAGACCGCATGACGGCTCTGGAGCTGCGGATAGACTCACTTTGGAACATCCGCGATGCTGAGGAAGTCATGGATAGCATGATCAGCAAATTGGTCACATTGCAGATTAGGATTGCTGAGGAAGAAAGGGAATGGGTGACCAAAAGGCAGAGAAAAAGCAGGGAGGCGAGCAGGAAGGCAGTGCAGGTGTCCCCTGCAGTCATCTCACTCCAAAACAGATATACCGTTTCGGACACTGTTGGGGGAGGCGGCTCACCAGGGGAAGGCAGCAGTAGTCAGGTTCATGGCACCGTGGCTGGCTCTGCTGTACTGAAGGGTGGGAAAACGAGTGGAAGGGCTACAGTCATAGGGGATTCGATTGTAAGGGGAGAAGATGGGTGGTTCTGTGGTCGAAAATGAGGCTCCCAAATGGTAATGTCGCCTCCCAGGTACAGAGGTCAGGGATGTCTCAGATCGACTGCAGGACATTCTGAGGGGGGAGGGTGAACAGCCAGGTGCATACAGGCACCAATGACATAGTTAAAAAAAGACTGGGTGAGGTCCTACAAGCAGAATTTAGGGAGTTAGGTGCCAAGTTAAAAAGTAGGACCTCAGAGGTAGTAATCTCGGGATTGCTACCAGTGCCACGTGCTAGTCAGAGTAGAAATGAAAGAATAGGCAGGATAAATGAGTGGCTTGAGAAATGGTGCAACAGGGAGGGGTTCAGATTTTTGGGACATTAGGACTGGTTCTGGGGGAGGCGGAACTATTGCAAATCGCACGGTCTACACCTGGGTAGCACTGGAACCAATGTCCTAGGGGGTGCTTTTGCTAACGCTGTTGGGGAGGGTTTAAATGAATGTGGCAGGGGGTTGGGAACCAAACGAGGTGGTTAGTGGACAGTAGGGAAGTAGTAACTAAAGTCTGTAAGGAACAAGACAACCAAGTCAGTGTGACAAAAGGGAAGTGGAGAGGGAGAGCAGATGACGAACAGAAGACGACCAGAAAGGGACAGGGGGTCTGAGGTGCATTGGTTTTAATGCGAGAAGAGTAGTAGGTAAGGCAGATGAATTAGTACCTGGGAGTAGGATGTTATTGCTATTACCAAGACTTGGTTGAGGGAAGGGCAAGTTTGGCAACTAAACATCCCAGGATACAGATGCTTCAGGAGGGATAGAGAGGGAGGTAAAAGGGTGAAGGAGTTGCATTGCCGGTCAAAGAGTTGTGCTGAAGGAGGACACCAAGGAGGACTCGAGCAGTGAGGCAATATGGGCAGAGCTCAGAAATAGGAAGGGTGCAGGAACAATGTTAGGGCTCCCAACAGTGAGCGTGAGATAGAGGCGCACATACGTAGTCAGATTACGGAAAGATGTAGGAGCAACAGGATGGTGGTGATGGGAGATTTTAATTTTCCCAACATTGAGTGGGATTCACTTAGTGTTGAGGGTCAAGATGGAGCAAAATTTGTAAGGAGCATCCAGGAGGGTTTTCTAAAGCAGTATGTAAATAGCCCAACTCAGGAAGGGGCCACACTGGGCTTGGTGTTGAGGAATGAGCCAGGTTGCTGAAGTTTCAGTCAGAGGTTACTTTGGGAATTGGCTGTTTGAGGGTAGATCTACATTTGATATGTGGGAGGCTTTTAAAGACAGGTTGATTAGAGTACATGACAGACATGACCCTGTGAAAACGAGGGATAGAAACGGCAAGGCTAGGGAACCATGGATTACAGGTGAAATTGTGAGACGAGCAAAGAGGAAAAAGGCGGCATACTTAAGGTCCAGGCAACTGAAAACAGGCAAACTTTGGACGACTATTGGGAACGTAGGACCAATCTGAAACGAGAAATTATGAGGGCTAAAAAGGGTCACGAAATATCTTTAACAAACAGGGTTAGGGAAAATCCCAAAGCCTTTTATTCATACATAAGGAGCAAGAGGGTAACTACAGAAAGAGTTGGTGCACTGAAGGACAAGGCAGGAAGTTATGCGAGGAGTCAGAGAAAATGAGTGAGATTCTTATTGAGTACTCTGAGTCAATATTCACTGAAGAGAGGGCCATGACGGACGCTGAGGTTAGGGATGGATGTTTGAATTCTCGAGGTCAAGTCGGCATAAGGAGGGGGGAAGTGTTGGGTATTCTAAAAGGCATTAGGGTGGTCAAGTCCCCAAGTCCGGATGGGATCTATCCCAGGTTACTGAAGGAAGCAAGAGTGGAAATAGCTGGGGCCTTAACATATATCTTTGCAGCATCCTTGAGCATGTGTGAGGTCCTGGAAGACTGGAGAATTGTTAATGTTGTCCCCGTGTTTAAGAAGGGTAGCAAAGATAATCCAGGTAATTATAGACCGGTCAGCCTGATGTCGGTGGTGGGGAAGCTGCTGGAGAAGATACTGAGGGATAGGGTCTATTCCCATTTGGAAGAAAATGGGCTTATTAGGGATAGGCAGCATGGTTTTGTGCAGGAAAGGTCATGTCTTACCAACTTGATACAATTCTTTGAGGAAGTGACAAAGTTGATAGATGAGGGAAGGGCTGTGGGTGTCATATACACGGTCTTCAATAAGGCATTTGATAAGGTTCCTCATGGCAGGCCGATGGAGAAAGTGAAGTCGCATGGGGTCCAGGGCGTACTAGCTAGATGGATAGAGAACTGGCTGGGCAACAGGAGATAGAGAGTTGTAGTGGAAGAGAGTTTCTCAAAATGGAGAACTGTGACCAGTGGTGTTCCATAGGAATCTGTGTTGGGACCACTGTTGTTTGTGATATATAGAAATGATCTGGAGGAAGGTCTCGATGGTCTGATTAGCAAGTTTGCAGGCGGCACTAAGATTAGTGGAGTAGCAGACAGTGAAGGGGACTGTTGGAGAATGCAGCAGAATATAGACAGATTGGAGAGTTGGGCAGATAAATGGCAGATGGAGTTCAATCCAGGAAAATACGAGGTGATGCATTTTGGAAGATCCAATTCAAGAGCAAATTATATGGTAAATCGAAAAGTCCTAGGAAAAAATGATGCTCAGAGAGATCTGGGTGTTCAGGTCCATTGTACCCTGAAGGTGGAAACATAGGTCGATAGAGTGGTCAAGAAGGCATACTGCATGCTTTCATTCACTGGACGGGGTATTAAGTACAAGAGTTCGCAGGTCATGTTACAGTTGCATAGGTCTTCGGTTTGACTACATTTGGAATACTGCGTACAGTTCTGGTCGCCACATTACCAAAAGGATGTGGATGCTTTGGAAAGGGTGCAGAGGAGGTTCACCAGGATGTTGCCTGGTATGGGGGAGGGGGGGGGGGGGGCACTAGCTATGAAGAAAGGTTGAGTAGATTAGGATTATTTACATTAGAAAGATGGAGGTTGAGGGAGGACCTGATTGAGGTCTACAAAATCATGAGAGGTATAGACAGGGTGGACAGCAAGAAGCGTTTTCCCAGAGTGGGGGACTCAATTACTAGCGATCACGATTTCAAGGTGAGAGGGGAAAAGCTTAAGGGAGATATGCGTGGAAAGTTCTTTACGCAGAGGGTCGTTGATGCCTGGAACGCATTGCCAGTGGAGGTGGTAGAGGCAGGCACAATAGCAACATTTAAGATGTATCTAGACAGATACATGAACAGGCAGGGAGCAGAAAGGATACAGAGCCTTGGAAAATAGGCGACAGGTTTAGATCGAGGATTTGGATCGGCACAGGCTTGGAGAGCCAAAGGGCCTGTTCTTGTGCTGTAATTTTCTTTGTTCTTGTTCTTTCTTCCTTCACCCGACCATCCTTACCTTGCTTCAGTGGGACAAACCTATCCAGTATTTGTAGCAACTACTCCTGAAACAACCTCCACATTTCTGTTGTGCATTTACCTGAGAATACCTGATCCTAATTGGTGCTCCATAGTTCTTGCTTAATAGCATTGTTATCCCCCCTCCCCCAATTAAATACTTTCCCATACCATCTGCTCCTATCCCTCCATGGCTATAGTAAAAGTCAGGGAGTTGTGATTACTATCTCCAAAATGCTCTCCCCACAGAGATCTGACACCTGGCCTTGTTTGTTGCCAAGCACCAAATCCAATTTGACCTCTCCTCTAGTCGGCCTATCTCCATACTGAGTCAGAAATCCTTAAGGTTGGGGTGGAATGTGTTGGTGAAGTGGATGAACTGTTCGAGCCCCCCTTGGGAGCACGAGTTCGCACCAATACAGTCATCAATGTAACGGAGGAAGAGGTGGAGTTTAGGACCAGTGTAGGTACGGAACAGGGGCTGTTCCAAGTAACCTACTAAGAGGCAGGTATTGCTTGGGCCCATGTGGGTACCCATGGCCACCCCCTCTGTCTGTAGGAAGTGGGGAGGAATTGAAAGAGAAGTTGTTGAGGGTGAGGACGAGTTCAGTTAGGCGGATGAGGGTGTCAGTGGACCTATGTCTGACACCACCCACACCCTCCACCTCCTCCAGAACTTCCAATTCCCATGTCCCCTACACCTAATTTTTACCATGGACATCCAGTCCCTATACACCTGCATTCCCCATGCAGATGGCCTAAAGGCCCTCTGTTTCTTCCTGTCCCGCAGACCCGACCAGTCCCCCTCCACTGATACTTTATAATGCTAATCAAAAAGGAGAAGGATAAAGCATCTGTGACTAACCGAAGAATTGAAAATTATCAGTTTAAAGAATTAGTACAATGCTATAAAGATTAGTGGTGATGACTTGAGAATTTCAGAAACCAAAGGTTACCTAAAATGAAACAAAAGGAGGAGAAATTAGAGCATGAGAGATGACTAAAAGAAATGCCAGAACAGACAGCAAGAACAACTAAAAGTTTTTTTAAAAAACGTGTTCATAGGATACACACATCGCTGGCTACATGTTCATTGATCATCCCCTATTGCCCTCAAGAAGGTGTGTTACAGTGTGTGTGGTGTAAGAATACACACAGTGTTGTCTGAAAAGGAGTTACAGGATTTTGATTTAGTAACAGTAAAGGAACAGCAAGTCAGGATGATGAGATGGCTTTCAGGGGAAATTGCAGATGGTGGTGTTCCCATATATCAGCTGTACTATTCATCTGGGTGGTAGTTATTGTCCTGATCGGAAAGTGCTGTCTAATCTGCCCTGATTAATTTCTATGTTGCATTTTATAGATGGTGCAGATTGTTGCTGCTAGAGCGAATGGATGTTGAAGATGCAAGATAGAGTGCTATCTCAGTGGACAGCTCTATTATGGATTGTGTCAAACATCAAGCATGTGTTGGAGATGTCCTCATCCAGGCAAGGAGGGAGTTTTACATCATACTCCTGACTCATGCCTTGTAGATTGTGGACAGGCTTTAAGGAGACAGAAGGCAAGTTACTCACTGTACAATTCCTAGGTGTCTGACCTGCTGTTGTAGCCACAGTATTTTTATACCACATCCAGTTCAGTTTCTGGTTGATGGCAAGCTCCACGATGGTGGTAGCGTTGGATTCAGCCATGGTAACATCACTGAATTCCAAGGAGAACAAGGTCTGCCCTTGGCTTCCGACTCTTGTCCCCAGACACCTGGTGACTCACTCGCCACCAGCACTTACTCCACTAGTTGCTGGCTGCTATTCCAATTATTTCGTGATATTAGAATGGCTCCACACCATTTGATTCCAGTTGATTCATCAGGGGCATCCTCTCGCTGGTTGAAAAATTCACTCTAGGGCGACCAGAATGCTTTGGGTATTTCAGGGTAACATCCACTACTGCACCCCTTGTGTATTTTGAGTTATCCTTCAAGGTTATCTTAAACTGGACCTCCAATCACTAAACTGTTACAATGAAACAAAGGGCGAGATTTAGCACCAAATTCCATCGACTCTTTGGAATTAAATTTCAACAGCCACGCTATCAGTTATAACCCATCCCATTTGCTAAAGATAAGAGTTAAAAATGTCACATATCCTGCTTGTGTGCTTGGGACTGATAGCCACTTAGCACATGGCTTGTAAAGCCAACCATTTATTACAATGCAGGGATGCATCAATCTAGTTGAAAGTGAATTGGATACTATCACAAAAGTCAAACAGTATTCATCACAACACAGAATGTAAAAATCACTTAGTATCTATTAGCACAAGCAAAACCATTTGCCCTACAAACAGTATAGTAAGCATTCTGCACCTCCATCTACTGTGGAGTCCCATGTCCAGACAGGTGGTTACTTCTGGTTATTTGGGACAACTTTTAATCCACAAGTCTTATTTCATGTACAGCTGTATTATTCTTGCTTCCTCCAGCTTTACAATCAGTGATATGCATTTTTAAATATTATTCTCATGTGGTCATTACCATGAAATTTGCGAAATCAGTAGAAATGCCAAACTGTATAATAATAAAGAGACAAATTGAGGAATTTCTAGATTTCCACTATCCTGGGTGAAAGTGCACTTCCTGATCTCATTCTGGAAGAATTTAGCTCCAATTTGCATGGGAAATGAAGCATCCACAGTTATGTTTTAATTATCAGGTCAGAGGCAAGGGTAGGAAAAAGATTTGGGGAATACAAGAATGAAGAAAAAAATTAAAATCAGGACCTTAAATGTTGCAATTTCTGGATTATTACCTGAACCAGGTGCAAACTAGCAAAGAGATAGAAGATTAGGCAGGTAAACATTTGGCTCAGAGTGGCATGAGAAAGAGGGATTCCATTTTATGAAGCACTGGTAAGGTACAGTGCCTTTGGGACAGAAATCCAAGTATACCATATCCATCTTCTCTCTTTTATCAAGAATTATCAATTTATCAGAATTATGAATTCTGTCAGCAACATCTGGATCAAAAGCTGCAACAAGTTCACATTCTGAGAGGGGGTCACTGGACCCACAATGTTAACTCTTGATTTCTCTCCACATATACTGCCAGACCTGCTGAGATTTTCCAACAATTTCTGTTTCTGTTTCGGATTTCCAGTATCTGCACTTTTGTGTTTCTTTGTTCAGATGAACTGATCTGGGACCAGGATCCTACTAGAAAGGTTAAATAGCCTGTCACAAGAATTTAAGCTACTTAAAGACAGGTGGACTCAAAAGAGGTTATTAAAAACAAGTTACAGGACAGAGAATATGGCAATAATTCACTACTCCTACATTCAAATCTTGTGTGATAAATGTTATATTCCATTGGTCTTCATAATAATTTGCTGCATCTTCTTATTGTTTCTTTATTCAGTAACAGCATGAGGACATCACTGGCTAGGCAGCATTTATTGTTCATCCTTAATTGCCCAGAGGGCAGTTCAGACTTAACAACATTGCTGTGGTTCCGGAGTCACATGGAGGCCAGACCAGGTAAGGATGGCAGTTTCCTTCCCTAAAGGATATTAGTGAACCAGATGGGTTCTTCCGATAAATCGACAATGGATTCATGGTCATCATTAGATTCTTAATTCCGGATATTTTATTGAATTCAAATTCCACCAACTGCTATGGTGAGATTTGGAGACCCGGGTTCAGAATGTTATCCAGGTCTCTGGATTAACAGTCTAGTGATAATACCACTTGGCCATTGCCTCCCCCATGCCTCTGTGTGTTAGTCTTCAGTGACTACTGACAAGGACACCTAGTTTGCTTTAAATGTCTACACTTTCCAACAACTTACTATTTAAGAAGGATTCTCCATATCTGCTCACCTACTGAAGTGGATAACCTAATCTTTTTCTACATTATGTTTCATCTGCCATCCTCTAACCCATTCATTGAGGCTGTTGAAATCCTCCTAAAGCTGCTTGACATCTCTCTTGAACCTCACAATCTCACTTAGCTTTGTTTCATCTGGAAATTTGGAGATATTACATTTGGTTCCCACATCCAAATATTGATAATAGATTGAGAGCAGCTGGAGCCCAAGTACTAGTCCTTATGCTACCACACTAGTCATAGTCTGCCAATGTGAGAATGACCCATTTATTCCCTCTCTGTTTCCTGTTGATTAGCCAATCATTAATTCATGCCAGCACATTATCTCTTATCCCACACTCTTTGAACTTTCTAACCTGCCTCCTGTAGGGCATTATCAAAGGCCTTCTGAAATCCAAGTACACCATGTCCATCGGCTCTCTTTTATCAATTTTGTCAGCAACATCTGCATTAAAAGCTGCAACAAGTTCACAAAACATGGTTCTCTGCATGCAAATCCATGCTGGCCATGTCAAATCAGATCATTATCAAACAACTAACCATTATCCCAGCCTTTATTATAGGATTTTTCCTACTACTGATGTAAGGCTAAGAGGTCTGTAGTTCAAGTTGAAGGCTTGGGTTCAAGCCCCACCTGCTCCAGGTATGTGTGCTTATGCCGGTGATTGACCCAGGAGTGTGTGTGCATTGGTGATTTGTGCTACAAACAATATACTTATAATTGGCTGCACACCTATGGTGTTTATCTGGTGCTTTAATCTGGAACCCCCAATTCTTGATTTTCCAATACATTCCACCTTGAAAGGAACTGGTCCCGTTATCTGAATCAAGTCAGAAGGGTGTGGGAATTTCAACGAGCAGTTGAATAGAATTCTTCCGACATGAACAGTGTGGTTCAGTCTGGCAGTGTTTGAAACAGACTTTTATATTGTTTCAGCATGCAATCAAAAGCAGCTTAACATCCATAAAATTGATAGGAGTCTGTAATTTCCCTAAATGATATCTGTGCATTACATTTAGGCAACTCAGAGTTTCTACTGACTGACTGATCACACTTCTGTGAAACATCTTGGGACATATTAGTGCATTAAAGGCACTATGTGATTACAAGATGAAATTAAATTTCATGAGATTCTATGGTGGGCACCAAGTGTGAAACAACAGCTGAATCTCCAGAGGTTTTTAGCTTTGTGAATGAGCCAACCAGGCAGAAACCATCTGAAGTTCTAATGCCACTCACCTGACATGGACTTTGCAGAGTCAATGGTCTGAACCCGTTGTAAAGACGCTGGAGATCGGTTTGCAGAGGAAGATCTCAGTAAGTGATCTGCTGCCAAATAAATACAGAGAACAAAGTGTAAAGCCAATAGAATACTACAATAATACAGCAATATAAGGTGCTGACAAACTTCTTGTTATTTGTTATGTTTTCTAAGTCATTGCTAAACATAGTGAATAGTTAAAGACACGATTAATTCTTTTAAAATACCATTAGTAATTTATTTTCAATTCTATTATCCCTACTCTGTTCTACTATCTGAGCAACACCTGGTCAGGTCAATAATTTGTCTAGAATTTCATTAGTTTGAATTACAACAGTCTCTAGTTTGAAACCTTGAGAGCCTTCCAGAAGTCGACGTAAGCTGCATCCATAGAAATGCAGCTACTTCTTGGAAAAGCGCTCAATTAGATTTGTAGAGTTTGATTTTTCCTGCAGATTCATGATGACCTTCTAATTATGATCAATCACTCGTTCTATAAATACAGACTACAGTATTTGAGCCAAAACTAATAATTGCACAAAAGACTTATAATTTTCTGCCTTTTCTGTGTCAACTCCTTAAACAGCAAAATTACATTATTGTTACCACTTGGGACAACAGCTATTTCCCAAATGATAGCACTTTCTCCAACCTAGCATTTATGGTTTGGCTTCACTCCACACTACACTGCAGAGAGTAAATTCAGATAAAAAATGACTGCCTTCCCAAACAGCTCTGTTACAGCTTTAACTATGGTCCTCCTCCTTTCAATGCTCCACTTTCATATCCATCCAAAGCAAACTGTGAAACTTCTTACATTATTCCATTGAAGTGCATATACGTCACAGGATCCTTTCTGACGTTCCGCAAATTTGTTTGTACAGTGACATTAGTAAGGAGAGGGCAGCAGGAAGAGGCTGTGCACTTGGTGTTCCCTCTGTTTCAGAGCTGCATGACTCAGTTGTGCGCTGGCAATGTTGTTTTAAACTTAACATTTCATCAAATCCATGTTTTCTATTTGTCTCGTTTTTTGAATTCCAATGTTGGACCTCTTAACATTGCAGCTTATCATGATGACAATTTTCAGTAGCACTCTCACCTCTAAGTCAAAAGATGCCCAGTCCAGGGCTCAAGCACAAACCTCAAGGTTGACTTGCAATACGGAGATAATGCAGCCTTGTCAGAGATTTTGCTTTGGTTAAAATATTAAATGGAGGCCCCATTTCCATGTTCAGGGATCGTGACACTGTATCAAAGAAGAGCAGATGAGTCTTCGATGTGTTCTGGTCAATATTCATATCTCAACAATATCAGAATCAGCTTATTTGGTGGTCATTATCATCATATTGTTGTTTGTGGAATCTTATACACAAAATCATTGCTCTGTTTCCTACATTACAGGAGTAATTCCATGTTAAAAGCACTCCATTGGCTGTAAAACAAATCGGGTCTTCTGATAACAGTGAAAAGTGTTACATAAATGCAAGCTTCAATGCATTCATCCTGCAATTTTTTAAAAAACGTCCTTTGTGTTAGCTGGGGCAGTTGTTTGAGACAGAAGGCTGTGGATTGAGACACGACGCAGGAACATGAGAACTAAAAAGTTAAGATTTGTATTTTGGATTGTTGAGGTGGTTGTTGACTTACTTGCCAAGCTGGGAAATTTGTTCACAAATGTTTTATCACCATGCTAGGTAACCTCATCAGCGTGCCTCCAGTGAAGCATCGGTGTTCTTTCCTGCTTGCTACGAGTGTGTCTTGGTTTGCTGGGTGGGTGGCACCACTTCTGGATTTGCTTCTTAGTGGATGCTGCATGGTGTCCAGCTCTACATGTTTGTTGACAGAGTTCCAGTTTGAGTGCCAGGCCCCCAGGAATTCTCATGTCTTTGCTTGGCTTATCCTAGGATAGCTATGTTGTCCCAGTCGAATTGGTGCCCCTCTTTGTCTATGTGTATTGAAATGAGTGATAATTGGTCATGTCTCTTGGTAGCTAGTTGGTGTTCATGAATCCTGATGGAGGTTTCCTTTCAGTTTTCCCTATGTGATGTTTTTGGCAGTCTTTGCATTGGTATGTTGTAAATAACGTTGGTTCTGTTAGTTGTGGTTGTCAGATCCTTTATTCTCATCAGTAGCTGTTGTAGTGTAGCTGTTGGTTTGTGGGCTACCATGATTTCTAGGGGGCGGAATAATCTGGTGGTCATTTCAGATATGTACTCAACATTTGGGAGGGTGCCTTTCCTGATTTTGAATGTCTCTTAGGAAATTTCTGCTTTGCCTTCTCTTCTCCAAGGGGGAAATCCTGAATTCATCAATCAATGTTTATATCCGAAGTACCTTATCTCTGGAGCCAAACCCACAAATCTTTTCTACACCTCTCTCATGTCTTCGCGCCCTTTCTGAAGTGTGATGCCCACAACTAAATGCTACTGTTCAGCTGAGATCGAACTAGCAACTTACAAAAATTTAATACAACCTCCTTGCATTTACACTCTCTGCGTCTCTTAATAAAAATCAGGATTTTGTACTCATATTAATACAAATTTCTAAGACAGATCTTACTCTACTATTTTAATTAAACTTTTTGTTAAAGCAATGGAAAAGGTTGATGAAGCCAATGCAATTGATGTTGATGATATGGATTTTAAGAAAGTATTTGACAAAATACCATATAAAAGACTTAACAGAATTCAGGCAGATGGAATGGGAGGTCCGTGCCAGCTTTGATGAAGAAAAGTTGGTGTTGTGCATAGAAAACGGTGAATTATGACAAATGGATTTTTTTTTAAGATTGAGAAACGGAAACAGTGATGCTCCCAAAGTTCAATGCTCGGGCCAGTCGTTTTCTACATATAATTTCCTATAATCTTGAAAGGTGACAGGACATTGTGAGACAGTATTTGGGATATTGGGCTTCATCAACAGCGGTATTCGGTACCCAAGCACAGCAGTTATGCTGAGGTTCTGGTGAAAAGTGGCAACCTGGCATTAACTTTGCTTCTCTTTCCATAGTTGCTGCCAGTCCTGCTTAGCATTTCCAGCTTTTTCTTTTTTCATTTGAGAATTCCAGCATCTGCAGTATTTTAGAATTATGCCGAATTATGAACCTTGATTAAGATCTGCTGCAGATGCTCCTGAAGTACTGTTTTCAATTGTGGTCAATGCAAATTTGAAAATGCGAGGATTCTTGAAAGGTTGCAGAGGAAATTTAATGGATGGTTCCACGGCCAAGAGCTTTTAGCTACAAGGTTAGGTCAGAGAAACTCTAGCTGTTGAAGGAGGTGGAGAGATATTTGATAGAAGTGTACAAGATTATAAAAGGTTTAGATCAGGTAAACAAAGAAAAGCTATTCCCATTAGCAACAGAATAAGGACCAGGGAACACAGATTTGTGCAAAAGGTGCAGATGGAATGAGAGGGATACATTTATTTACACAGAGACCGATAAATTCCTGGAACTTGCTGCCCATGAGAATGTTGGAAATGGTGATTATGAATGATTTCAACAGGGAATTGGATCAGCATTTGAGAGAAATTAAATTGCAGGTTAACTGGGATGGAGCAGGAAAATGGAGCTGATAAAGTATATAATAGGCTTTATTAATAGAGGCATAGAGCACAAAAGCAAGTATGTTACACTGAACCTTCGGAAAACACTGTTTTGGCTCTCAACTAAAGTACTGTTTCTATTCAGGGCACCACACTTTAGGGTAGATGTGAAAGCACTGGAGTGGAGAAAACATTCACAAAAGTGGACCTAGCGATACAAAACTCCAGTTACAATTGGAAATGTTTGGACTGGTTTCCTGCTCTTGTGTCTGCACTGGCTGTACAATGGGCTGAATAACTTCTTTCCATGTTATAACCAGGCTGGACTGATTGGCTTGTTCTACAGAGTCAGCATGGACTTGAGGGGTGAATGGCCTCCTTCTATTGTGTAATAACAATGACATACAGGAATACGCTAAGGAATTGAAAAGGACAGAAAAAAGTTTCGGAGCTTGGCAAAGGCCAAACCCAATTGTTCAGCATAGTGTAATAGTGCACAGATCAAACAAAGCTTCAAGGTCTGTACCGTACATACGTACTATATCTACGATGAGCAGACTGCCTTATGAGGCAAGGTAAGACAGGCTAGCCTGTATCTTCTGCAGTTTGGAACAGTGAGGGGTGACTTGACTGAAACATAAATGATCTTAAGGGGGCTTGACTGGGTGGACATGGAAAGGATATTTCCTTCTATGGACAAATCTAGAACTAGAGGTCATAATTTAAAAATAAGGGAAAGCCATTCTTTTCTCCCTGAAGGTTGAGCGTTTTTGGAATTTCTTTCCTCAAAGGCAGTGGATGCAGAACTTTAAATATTTTTAAGGCAGAGGTTGATAAATTCTTGATGACCAGTAAGGCGTTTGATAAATTTCCCCACGGCAGGCTGATGGAGTAAGTGAAGTCACATGGGGTCCAGGGTGTGCTCGCTAGATGGATAAAATACTGGCTAGGCAACAGGAGACAGAGTAGTAGTGGAAAGGGGTTTCTTAGATTGGAGCCCTGTGACCAGTAGTGTTCCACAGGGATCTGTGCTGGGACAACTGTTGTTTGTGATATATGTAAATGATTTGGAGGAAGGTATGGACGGTCTAGCAAGTTTTCAGATGACACGAAGATTGGTGGAGTAGCAATTAGTGAAAGGGACTGTCAGAGAATACAGCAGCATGTAGACAGATTGGAGAGTTGGGCAGATAAATGGCAGATGGAGTTCAATCCGGGCAAATGCAAGATGATGCATTTTGGAAGATCTAATTCAAGAGCAAATTATACAGTGAATGGAAAAGTCCTAGGGAAAATTGAGGTACAGAGAGATCTGGGTATTCAGGTCCATTGTTCCCTGAAGTTGGCAACGCAGGTCAATAGAGTGGTCAAGAAGGCATCTGGCATGCTTTCCTTCATCAGACAAGGTACTGAGTACAAGATTTGGCAGGTCATGTTACAGTTGTATAAGACTTTTAGAGTATTGTGTGCAGTTCTGGTCGTCACATTACGAAAAGGATGTGGATGCTTTGGAGAGGGTGCAGAAGAGGTTCACCAGGATGTTGCCTGGTATGGAGGGCGCTAGCTATGAAGAGATGATGAGTAGATTAGGATTATTTTCATTAGAAAGACAGAGATGAGGTCTACAAAATCATGAGGGGTGCAGACAAGATGGATAGCAAGAAGCTTATTCCCCCCCATAGTGGGGGACTCAATTACTAGGGATCATGAGTTCAAAGTGAGAGGAGGAAAGTTTATGGGAGATACATGTGGAAAGTTCTTTATGCAGAGGGTGGTGGGTGCCTGGAACGCATTGCCAGCGGAGGTAGTAGACGCAGACACGATAGTGTCTTTTAAGATGTATCTGGACAGGTACATGGATAGACAGGGAGCAAAGGGATACAAAGCCTTAGAAAAGAGATGACAGGTTTAGACAGAGGATCTCGATTGGCGCAGGCTTGGAAGACCGAAGGGCTTGTTCCTACGCTGTAATTTTCTTTGTTCTTTGTTCTATTTGTAAATCAAATGTGGCCGAGCCAAAGTCTTATACAACTGTAACATGACCTGCCACTCTTGTACTCAATACCCTGTCCGATGAAGGAAAGCATGCCAGATGCCTTCTTGACCACTCTATTGACCTGCGTTGCCACCTTCAGGGAACAATGGACCTGAATACCCAGATCTCTCTGTTCATCAATTTTCCCTAGGACTTTTCCATTTATTGTATAGTTCGCCCTTGAATTAGATCTTCCAAAATGCATCATCTTGCATTTGCCCGGATTGAACTCCATCTGCCATTTATCTGCCCAACTCTCCAATCTATCTATCTTCTGCTGTCATCTCTGGCAGTCCCCTTCACTATCTGCTACTCCACCAATCTTCGTGTCATCTGAAAACTTGCTAATCAGACCACCTACACCTTCCTCCAAATCATTGATGTATATCACAAACAACAGTTGTCCCAGCACAGATCCCTGTGGAACACCACTGGTCATAGGTCTCCAATTTGAGAAACTCCTTTCCACTACTACTCTGTCTCCTGTTGCCTAGCCAGTTTTTTTATCCATCTAGCTAGCACACCCTGGACCCCATGCGACTTCACTTTCTCCATCAGCCTGCCACGGGGAACCTTATCAAACGCCTTACTGAAGTCCTTGCATATGACATCTACAGCCTTTCCCTCATCAATCAACTTTGTCACGTCCTCAAAGAATTCTATTAAGTTGGTAAGACATGACCTTCCCTGCACAAAACCATGTTGTCTATCACTGATAAGCCCATTTTCTTCCAAATGGGAATAAATCCTATCCCTCAGCATCTTCTCCAGCAGCTTCCCTACCACTGACGTCAGGCTCACCGGTCGATAATTATCTGGATTATGCATGTGAGTTTGCTCATTGAGCTGGGAGGTTAGTTTTCAGACGTTTCGTCACCATTCTAGGTAACATCATCAGTGAGACTCCGGTGAAGTGCTAGTGTTATGTCCCGCTTTCTATTTATCTGTTTAGGCTTCCTTGGGTTGGTGATGTCATTTCCTGTTCTTTTTCTCAGAGGATGGTAGATTGACTCCAAATCAATATGCTTGTTGATGGAGTTCCGGTTGGAATGCCATGCTTCTAGGAATTCTCATGCGTGTCTCTAACTAACCTTCCAGCTCAGCGAGCAAACTCACATCCAGAAACTCAACCTGAGCTACAAATCTTCTCAAAACCTGGATTATCCCTGCTACCCTTCTTAAACAAGGGGACAACGTCAGCAATTCTACAGTCCTCTGGGACCTCACCCGTGTTTAAGGATGCTGCAAAGATATCTATTAAAGCCACGGCTATTTCCTCTCTCACTTCCCTCAATAACCTGGGATAGATCCCATCCAGATCTGGGGACTTCTTCACCTTAATGCATTTTAGGATACCCAACACTTCCTCCCTCCCTATGCCGACTTGATCTAGAGTAATCAAAAATCTATCCCTCTCCTCACCATCCGTCATGTCCCTCTCCTTGGTGAATACCAATGCAAAGTATTCGTTAAGAATGTCAACCATTTTCTCTGACACAACGCCTAACTTTACTTCTTTGTCCTTGAGTGGGCCAATCTTTTCTCTAGTTACCCTCTTGCTCTTTATATATGAATAAAAGACTTTGGGATTTTCCTTAACCATTTTTGCTCAAGATATCTCATGTCGAATTTTAGCCCTCTTAATTCCTCGTTTCAGATTCGCCCTACACTCCCAATATTCTTCCAAAGCTTCGTCTGTCTTCAGTTGCATAGACCTTATGTATGCTTCCTTTCTCGACTTAGCTCGTCTCACAATTTCACCTGTCATCCATGGTTCCCTAATCTTGCCATTTCTATCCCTCATTTTCACAGGAACATGTCTCTCCTGCATGCTAATCATCCTCTTTTTAAAAGACTCTCACATATCGAATGTGGATTTACCTTCAAACAGTTTCTCCCAATCCTCATTCCCCAGATCCTGCCGAATTTTGGTACAGTTGGCCTTCCCCCAGTTTAGAACTCTTCCTTTAGGACCACTCTCATCTTTGCCCATGAGTATTGTAAAACTTACGGAATTATGGTCACTATTTCCAAAGTAGTCCCCTTCTATAATTCCAACCACAGGGCCGGGCTTATTCCCCTTGGACTACATACATACTGCTCTAGAAAACCCTCGAGGATGCTCCTTACGAATTCAGCTCCATCTCGACTCCTAACACTAAGTGAATCCCAGTCAATGTTGGAAAAATTAAAATCTCCCATCACCACCACCTTTAGCTCCCAAAACTTTCCATAATCTCTACATATTTGTACCTCTATCTCACGCTCGCTGTTGGGAGGCCTGTAGTACAGCCCCAACACTGTTCCCGCATCCTTCCTACTTCTGAACTCTGCCCATATTACCTCACTGCTCGAATAGTCCATAGTGCCCTCCTTCAATACAGCCGTGATATCACCTTGGAACAGTAATGCAACTCCTCCACCCCTTTTACCCCCTGAATATCCCATCTGAAGCAGCGATATCCTGGGACATCTAGTTGCTAATCATGCTCTTCTCTCAACCAAGTCTCAGTAATAGCAATAATATCATATTCCCAGGTACCGATCCTAGCCCTAAGTTCATCTGCCTTATCTACTACAGTTCTCGCATGAACACAAATGCACCTTAGACCACCTGTCCCTTTATGTTCATCATGTACTCCCTGCCTACTCTTTCCTTTAGTCATGCTGACTTCATTATCTAGTTCCCTACAGGCTTTAGTTACTTCCTCCTTTCTGTCCAATAACTTGTCCAATATTTGGTTCCCATCCACCCGTCACATTAGTTTAAACCCTCCTCACAGTGTTAGCAAAAGCACCCCCAAGGACACTGGTTCCAGTCCGGCCCAGGTGCAGACCGTTCAATTTGTAATAGTTTGGTTAGTTACATTTGGCTTGAGTTGAGACAACACACTTTGACAGGGATTAAAACGCTGTTGTACTGGGGACTGAAGTTTATTCACCACAAGAATGCAGCTGTCTCATCTGTCACTAAGTGGATGTACAAAAGATTCAGGTTCCATTGCACTGTTTCTCATGTCATTATTTAGAATAAATACATTTGTAGTATCTTCTGTAGTGAAGAGTGACAGCAAAGTGAGAGGTAATGTTAAATTAAATAAGTTGTTCTGTCAGAGATGTTGAATTGTTACCATTCAGTTACAAACATCCATGGATGACTATACAGAAGGTTCAGGATCATAGGAGACATGATGGTCAAACAGGAACTACTGGCAGTGACAAGGATTTGGTGAGTAAACAAATCAGTGGATACAATGGCAAGACAAATGTGAATGGAATATCAACAGAATATAGTTTCATAGTGTGAATATCACCAGATTAGTAATTCAATGAACAGGCCAATTTGAGAATTTAAATTTGGTTGAAAATTGGTCCACAAAAAAGCTTTCATAACAAAAGCGAACTCAAAGAACAGGTCAGGCAGAAAACCCAACTAGTGGTAACTCTATGTTCTCAAACTTTGAAACAGAACTTTGAGTTAGTTACAGGATTCTGTGGATCACAGTTTGAAGACTACATTTGACATAGGCCCAACTCTACCTCAGGTATCGTACAAACTGTGTTACGAAGATCCTCTATATTTAATTGTGCTTGGAGACTTATGTTATGATGGATTGTGGAAAATACACTTATTTCATGGATTGTGGAAATACCACAAGTGGTTTCTCAAAATAAATCACTGAAAATTCACTGTGGACATGAGAAGTTCTTTGTAAACAAAGCTTCCTATAAATCACATGACGAGTGATAATTGCTTACTTTGCCGTCGGCATCCACTGTGGCTGTTTTGAATAGTAACTGGCTTTGAGGACTTTGTTCAATTTTGTGGAAGTTTGCTCAGATGACGAGTTGGAAGAAAGCTTGCTAAGAACTAGCTTCTGAGCTGATCAGTCTAATTTCTGAAAATGAAATCCTCCTGCTGAGTTCAAGCTAAAACTTACTTGTCCTTTGGTTTGGCTACACTTAGAGTTTAGTGCTCAAATCAGGAAGGTCATGGAGGCTTTGGAGAATATAAGCGGTTTAGCAGAACACTGTCTGGATTAGACGGTAGGAACTGTAAGGAGAGGTTTAAAAAAAACTCCAACTGTTTTCTCTGGGAGCATGGAGGCTGAAGGGAGATTTGATAGAAGTCTATAAGATTATAAGATGTATAGGTAGGGCTGATGTTCCGAATTCACTCACCCCACCCACCCCAAAATTGAAATGTCTAAAACTAGGAGGTATTTAAGGTAAGAGGGAGAAAGTTCAAAGGGAGATGTGAGGGGCAAGTTTTTTTAAAAAATAGAATGTGGAACATGCTGCTCGGGGTTGGGGAGGAGGCAGATGCGATAGGGGCTTTTAAGAGGCTTTTAGATAAGCACATATGTAAGGAATGGAGGGATATAGACCAAGACCAGGTAGAAGGGATTAGTTAAATTTGGCGTTGTGTTCGGCACAACATCATGGGCCAAAGAGCTTATTCCTGTGCTGTTTAGTTCTATGTTCAATGTTTAGAAGTGATTGAAGAAATTTCTTAAGATTTCATTTCTTCAGCAAGCTGTGGTTGCAAGACTTCAGAGATAACTGTTTGTGATTAGTGACTTGACCACATGTCCCAAAACATCACAGCAACGGACTCCAGAACATGTTACACATCATCCTTGTCTTGTAGCATGAACTACTATTCTTTTTGCCATAGGCCAATCTCTGCAGAGAAATCTGTTTTTCCTCTTTTTCTGAAGAGCAAATGTGCTTTAGTGTGTTTTCTTGTGTGTTTTGGAGATATTCAGAGGGACATTCTAACTGGGTATGTTAACTAATTATTGCACCTTTAATGAATAAGTTTTGATTTGGTAATAGCCAATTAGAATGTTTTTACTAAAAAGAAAATCTGTTGAGTAACATTGTTGTTTAAAATCTGACATAGACAAATATTTAATTGGTCGGCTTGGTGACTGGGAAAAGCATTTTTATTTATGTTGTGGTTTAATGTGACTAGTGTGACAGGATACTCCTCTAGCCTGAATGACTGGTAGATACAATCTTTACCCTCTTTGAGAGGCTAACAACACCAACAAGCTCTTATAAAATCCCAGCATTTACAAGTAAATTTGAAAATACATTTCTTAAAATTCTTTTAAAATTTTAAAATTAAACGACTTTCCAAAATCTAGAGTTGACTCACCTGGAACAGAAATTTCAGTGTAGCTTGGCCTCTTGTCTGTTAGCGCTGACAGAGTCTTTGGTGTTGATATCGGCCCACTAATGGAATGTCTCTGTGAAAACACCACACAAACCTTCAAGCTTTGCCACTTGAATTGAGACACTGAGTTGAGTAAAAGTATGGCTGACTTACTTAAACTGCTTCAGACACAGAGTGCTCTTCTGTTCTAGTCATTTGTACACTGACAATTTGAGTCAAACTATATAAATCACAAAATAATCAAGAATTAAAAACAGACGTTTCTGGAAATACTATGGAGAGCCCTAGCAGTACACATGGATGTACCAGGCTGCTGCAGCATATTGTTCTCAGATACAAATTACTTTTGGTCCTGCAGCCTCCCTGAGAATGTCAGTGAGCAAGAAGGTCTGACAAGTTTTTGTGGACATATTCAACACCTCCCAGTGATTAATTAAGGGATGTCAGAAACCTAATGTCAAGGCCCAGACACCTGCTGTGGTACACAGGGTGTAAAAGCCTCAATGTATGAAAAGAGAAAGGAATGGGCTTTCCAAAACTACAAATGAAATGCCACATTCAAAAACCTCCTCTGCAAACATATCACTAACCTGAAACTCCCAATCACTCCTACCAGTCATCTCCATTGTTATACAGCTTAGGGGCTCTAACTAGACAAAGTTTTAGGAACAGGGGCCACAGCATATCACTCAGCACTGTATTCAAGGGGTGAACAAGACAGGTGGAAGAATGGTCAAGGGAGTATTAGTTTTGGTAAAGGCAAGGTTAGAGTTGCCTGGAAGCAGGCCATCATGATGAGTATGCAGATATGGTGTAAAGGTCATCTTGGGGTCAAGGAAACCAAAACCCAGAAGTTATAAATGAGTTTAGCCATACACTTAGGAAATTGCCAGCCATAAAACAGTGGTATGGAACTGAATTTGTGACATGGATCAAAAGGTATGGATTCAGGCTTTCCAATTTTCAGTTGGAGGAAATTTCTGCTTGTTCAACATTGCGAGCTGGCCAGGCCATTTCACAAATAGAGACAGCATAGAGGTCAAATGTGGCAGTGTTGAGTTAGATCAGAGAATCACCAAAGTACCCCTCCAACTACTACTTCTTGACAGCATGGCTGATTACTATGCATGGGCACTTAAATCTTTTTTGTGCATTAGAGTACGCATGTTAATTTAAAAGGGACAGATGTGTCTGGCTGACATGTCAACTTCAGGTTGTTATGTAGCCACATACCTTACAGAGGGAACCTTGCTCATCAGTGAATCAGTTGAACTTAGCATCAAGCGAGTATTAATGGTGTGTCTTTTTAATCTATACTACTGCTGCCTCTAAATATCACGGAGGCAATTAGTTTGAAGTAATGGACATAATTAATGCAAAACTTGATTTGCAAATAATGCAGAGCTGAATATCTGCATGCATTCTCCACATTAACCCATGTCTGTACCAGTTATACTGATTGCTGAACCAATCCTTTCACCTAGCCATTCATCCCCTTGTGCCAGTATTTTGGAAGAGCTAAACAATTAATCACTCAACTTTGTTGCTTCTCCAGCCCTACAACATTTTCTTCTCCCTGTGTATATATATTTTCCCTTTGAAAATTATGACTGAATCAATTTTCACTCTTCTTTCCACCCACACAACTGTGGTTTGAGCTGAATTTTAAAATCACAACTGAGTAAATAAGCCAGACAGCTAACATCCATATCCTCTAGTTATTGACCTTCCTGCCTTGGAAATGATTACATCCTATTTACGCATATCAAAATAATTAGCAATTTTGAATGCCTATTAAACCTTCTCTTAACATATTCTTAAAGAACAAACTCATATTTAGTTTATCAACATAACCAAAACTGCTCAACAGTGCCACCATTTCCGTTCTAGTAAATCTCCTTTGCACCTTCTCCAAGGTATTTATATCGTCCCTAGGGTACAGCACCCAGACTCACTCTCTCAATACCCTAGATGATGAAGCCTAATTAAAGCTCTATAAAACATGTAAAAAGTATTTGTGCATTTATAATCTACACCTTTACTTAAAGCCTAGCATACCCCTCCTAAAGGCTTTTGTTTTTACAGGCTTGCATTAGTTCTAAAACACACTTTTGTTACATCTCTTAACCAAATGCAGATTGGAAAAATGTTCAAAGAGAATGTATTAAACATTCTTTTTGTACCCGAGTGACAGTCCACATTAAATAGCTATTAGCAAGTGCTCGAGCTGACAGAGAAATGGGTGAAATTAGCTGGAACACAGACTGGAAAGAATACCTTGTCGGAGAGAGGATCCACAGGAATTCTAATTTTTAAAAAAAAATGATGAAACTACTTATTGTCTTTTGCTGTTGGAAATTAGCCAATCACTTTGATGTGCACGGGGCTTCTTAGGCCATGTTGTTGCTATCTGCTATCCTGTAGTAGAACTTTTGAGTTATGATGGCAGTAAAATAATGAGCATTTTAGTGGCTCCAAGATACTTCAGTGAAGTGCTGCATCACAACTGGGGAAATTATTAAAAACCCTACAGGAAATCAGGACACAGCATGACCATTAAACACTAAAGTACAAATGGCATTACGGATGGAAGATACAATGAGAGTTAGTGAAGGATTTAATCTGGTTACACAATGGGGCAGAAAATTTAAGCTAAATAATGCTAAATATTGAGGAACAATCAAAAAACTGTACAACCCAAAAGCACACAAACAGCACAGTGCATTTATGAAAGCCTTAGAAGAGAAACAGCAAGCAGTGGCCAAATGATTGCTATCAATATGGAGAAGTAGTTAAATTGATGGGTAGATTTTTGAATATATTGGCATGCAGTAATGTCAGTCTCCAAGGATCTGCTGGAGCTTTGCCAATCCGCCATATGATAAAGAATTCTGATCAGTCCACCATTCAAATATACCAAATTTGTCGGGTAACAAGGGATACTGATCAGAGATGAGCAAAATAAGGCAAGATATGGTTCAGTAATGGAATATGTTTGAGGACCTCAATGATCTTTTTAAACTAAAGCTCAAAATGTCAGAAAAATGACATGGCTGTCCTAAGTCACACCAGTATGTCATTGTACTTTTATGGGAAAATAATAATTCAATCTGAAACCATGAGTGGGGTCACCATTTCTGCATCACCGAGCAACCTGGAGTGTCGCCCCTTAAATCTACAGGGAAATCCAATGATTGTTGAATTAGTTGTATGAGACAGCAAACTCTATTCTCAATCGCCGTATCAGTTCTCCTCACAATTAATTCTTTCCTCATATTTGCTTCGCCTAACAGCCTTGCAAACTACAACAAAATGTTGGTCACACAACAGTAAACAATTATACAAATTAACTGACTCCACAAAATTGCAGGCAGTGAACTCACTGAGAGGTTGGCTAGTCTTAGCTAGCCAGCGGGCACCTGTGTCTAGACCTCTGATACTCTCGGCCTGTCACCGAGTCTCTGGATTCAGATGGTTTCACATTTGTCTGCAAGCCACTTTACACTGGAGCCATACGACAGTATTTACTGGAATTGATGCCACTGAAGCATTCTAGTAGGAGGGGTCTCTCAGCCAATGATAAGATCAAAGGAGTTATGGCGCTAACCATTATTTTCTTTTAAAAAGGAGTGTTTTATTAAATGCATTTCCTCCAGGCTTTCCATCCACTAGAAAATGCTATATCTGTCTGAGACTGATGCACTCTTGTTTCCTACACTAATGCAATGAGATCATATTGCCTGACCTGGCCTCAATGCACCTTTAACTCAGTAAGTACTTGCTGGGCTCTGTAATAACACACATCGATTGGAAACCAACTTTACCAAACCTCTGTCTCCAAAAATAAATCTGCTCACTAATTCAACATTTTCAGTGTGGTAACTTGAATTGTAGATTGCTTGGAACAATGTAGGCAATGCAAGTCACACTGCTGGCTATCAGCAATGATTCCCAATAACTTCAGAATTCAGGCAGCCTTGCAATTTTCCTCTTTCAAAGCGTAGTTCATTTACAGTCATTTTTACTTGTATAACTAACATGAATAACAATGCAGCCAACTTCTTTATCATCTGCAAACATCTTCATCATACCCGTGACACTCAAGTCTAATTCATTTGATGTATGCACAAAATCCAAGACACACAGTACTGAGACCTGATGAACCTCACTGGAAACGTGCCTTCCAATCAAAAAATACCCAGCAACTATTTGTTGTTCCTTCCAGTATCTGAATCAATTTTGGACTTCTATCACTTTACTTTGATTCTCAGGAGCTTAAACTTTTCATTGACCTCACCAAAGCCTTCGATACTGTCGGCCGCGACGGTCTATGAAAAATCTTGGGGAAGCTCGGATGCCCTCCTAAGTTCTTAACCATCCTACAGCAACTTCAGGAAGGTCAGAGCGGCAAGGTGAAATACAACGGTGACCTATCACACCCGTTCCCCATCAGCAACGGCGTGAAGCAGGGCTGCGTCTTGGCACCAATGCTCTTCGCCATCTTCTTCAACATGATGCTGCAGGAAGTGAAGGGGGGCATCACGAACAGCATCTACATTCATATCCGCCCCGGACGGCAATATCTTCAATCTGCGCCGCTTCCTTGCTCACTCGAAGACAACATGGGAGCCCATCATGGAGCTGCTGTATGCGGACGACTGCACCCTACTCACACACACAGAAGATGCGCTACAGACAGCAGTGACGCGATTCTCCGAGGCTGCAAAGGCTTTCGGGCGAACAATCAGTCTGAAGAAGACGGAAATCCTGTACCAGGCGCCACCATGCAGCGCATACAGCCCACCTCGAATCTCGATCGACGGCCAGCCCCTCAACACGGTTGAACATTTCACGTACCTGGGAAGCATAATCTCCAACGACGCTACAGTCATAGGAGACGTCGACAATTGCGTTGCGAAAGCTAGTAGCGCCTTCGGGCGACTGTGGAAGCGGGTATGGGGAAACCACTCGACAAGCATGTCGACGAAAATCCAGGTTTACAAGGCCGCGGTCATCACCACACTGGTCTATGGCTCCAAGGTCTAGGTTCTGTATCGGAAACAGATGCGGCTGCTGGAACAATTCCACCAGCATTGCCTGTGCTCTATATTGGGCATCACCCGGCAGGATTGCGTCTCTAACAACGAAGTGCTGGAAAAGGCCCAGCTCCCCAGCATCGAAGCGACCCTTCTCCTGAAGCAACTTCAACGGTCGGGTCATGTATCGCTGATGGACAACACCAGAATACCCAAGACAGTGTTCTTCGGGGAACTCTGCGATGGCAAGAGAAACCGCGGTGCCCCGTGCAAGCGCTACAAGGACCATCTGAAGCAACAGCTCTGTCAGGCCGGCATCGCCTCAACGGAATGGCTAAAGCTGGCCTCTGACAGGGATGCATGGCGGAAGAAAACTACGAAGGCGACGGAGCAGTTCGAATGTTCAAGGAGAGCAGCTGCAGAGGACAGACGGAAATGCAGGAAGGAGCCCTCATCTCAAGCCCCGCTGTCCAGAGCATTCCCCTGCCCGCACTGCCCCAGGATCTGCAGGTCCAGAATAGGACTCTACAGCCACCAACAGTTGTGCCAACAAAATCGCTGACGAATCTCTTCCCAACTGATCTTCGCAAGCGAAGAATCTGCCTCATGATGAAACTTTTCTGATCAATCTGCCATGTAGGATTTTATCAATCATGTTCTAAAAGTCAAACAGTCAATCCTGAACAATTTTGTTGTTTAATCATGGGAAACAGTCATTAACTTCCCATAGCGAATCCATGCTTAATTTAATCCATGTTTTCCAAAATGACTATTTACCCTGTGTCTCATAATTTTGTCAATAATTTTCTCCTACCACAGTTAAACAAGAAAATGATATGGCAAATGGAGTACATTATAGAAAATATGAATTTGCCCAATATGTGGTCTGCTCCTAATTCACATGTTTGTAAGTTGACTGGCCTGAAATTACTCAGGCTATCCCTTTCTTCGCTTTTAAATAATGCTGTAACATCAGCTGCCCTTCAGTCCTCTGATCCAGAGAGATATTAAAATAATGAACAGAAGCTCCACCATCTTTTTGTTCCTGCTTCCAATAACAAATTGTGATACATTCTCTCTGGGCCTCAAGACTTATCAATTTTCAAAGATGTTAAAGCCTTTAATAACTCCTCTCATTACATCAACTTAATGTAATATTACACACACACCCCTCTCTGGATCACTCTTCCCTTTTGTGGAAACAGGCACAAAGTATTCATTCAGCATAATTTCCCACCCTGCCAAGTACTCATGGCCTTAGGTTATTTCTCCGTGCAAATATCACCATAGAATGGCAGAAAAGCCACCTCAATCTCAGCAGACTGTTCGCAAACAGCTGTTTGTAAAACTTCTGCGACACTTCTTGGTGATTATGCATGCCTAGCTAATTTCCTTTTCCTTAAATTTTGTTCCCCATTTCATCTCTATTCCCAGTCCAACAAGATTGTCCACAGTTGTCCATGGATTGACAATACTTTTGAGGCTGTGAAAAAGCTTTCACGAAATTTTCTCTGTCTGTTGACGGTTCCAGTGCCTTGAAATCTACCTTCCACATAACTTCATTCCATAATTAGTCAATGCTCTAGAATTAACAAAATGGATGCCTGAGGTTATATAAATAAATGGAGGAAGAAAATAATCTGCTCCCATTTAGGCCAAAATCCATCATGAATCAAACGCCACACCTCAGAGTTAACAAAGGGAGAACAGAATTTTTGTATTTATTTCTTTTGAATCAAATTAAACAGATGCTGTCCTTCCTTGCTTTCTATAAAATTGGAAGCCAGCCATTTGGCTATGGGACCACGCAATTCATTAATCTGAAAGCTGGAACAGATATTTATTAAGCTAAACAGAGCTAAAGCATTAATATTCTGCAGAAACTACCCCACTGCACCTTTACTCATGGACGACTGCAACTGCAATGATTTTTGAACCTATTAGTATTATGGAATTTTAGGTTTAATTCTGATGGAAATCCAAACTCCTGTGACTTGAGATTTATTCTGTGTATACAAATGAATTCCTCTTAAAAAAATCAAGCCATCTTCAGCCGAGAAAGAGTACTTTAACATCTAACATAATGATTGCATCTTTGTTGTTTGAGTATTGTGCTGATATCTCGTTTTTCACTGTTTCTGGATATTATATCTCTGAACAAATCTGACCGAGTAGTTTCAGTATGTATATACTAATCAGTCTTGAGCTATTTTCTGACTTCAGGAGAAAATGTCCTGGGTGAAAGATTTGCTCGAGTAGTTCGAGAGGGTTTAAACTAGTATGGCAGAGGGGTGGGAACCTGAGCTGTATACCGGAGGTGAGAGTTGATGCAGGTGAGGCAGTAGCAAGAGGTAGACCAGCTAGTGGGAAGGAACCAAGAAGTGTGTTTGCTTTAATGCAAGGAGTATCAGGAATAAAAGTGATGAACTTAGAGCATGGATCAGTACCTGGTGCTATGATGTTGTGGCCGTAACAGAGACATGGGTTTCTCATGGGCAGGAATGGTTGCTGGATCTTCCAGGGTTTAGAACATTTAAAAAGAATAGGGAAGGGGGAAAAAGAGGAGGGGGTGTAGCACTACTAATCAGAGAGGGTATCACAGCTACAGAAGCTTCCATTGTCGAGGAAGATCTGCCTACTGAGTCAGTATGGGTGGAAATTAGGAACAGCAAGGGAGTTGTCACCTCGTTAGGGGTTTACTACAGGCCCCCCAATAGCAGCAGGGAGATTGAAGAAAGCATAGGTCGACAGATTTTGGAAAAGTGTGCACGCAGTAGGGTTGTTGTAATGGGTGACTTTAACTTTCCTAATATTGATTGGAACCTCCTTCGAGCAGAAGATTTGAATGGAGCTGTTTTTGTAAGGTGTGTTCAGGAGGGTTTTCTAACGCAGTACGTTGACAGGCTGACGAGGGGAGAGGCCATTCTAGACTTGGTGCTCGGAAATGAGCCGGGGCAGGTATCAGATCTTGTGGTGGGAGAGCATTTTGGTGATAGTGACCATAACTGCCTCACATTCTACATAGCTATGGAGAAGGAGAGGATTAGGAAAAATGGGAGGATATTTAATTGGGGAAGTGGAAACTATGACGCGATTAGACATGAGTTAGGAAGGATGGACTGGGAGCAATTGTTCCATGGTAAGGGAACTATAGACATGTGGAGACTGTTTAAGGAACAGTTGTTGCGAGTGATGAGTAAATATGTCCCTCTGAGACAGGCAAGAAGGGGTAAGATTAAGGAACCTTGGATGACGAGAGCGGTGGAGCTTCTTGTGAAAAGGAAGAAGGTAGCTTACATAAGGTGGAGGAAGCTAGGGTCAAGTTCAGCTAGAGAGGATTACATGCAGGCAAGGAAGGAGCTCAAAAATAGTCTGAGGAGAGCCAGGAGGGGGCACGAGAAAGGCTTGGCAGAACGAATCGGGAAAACACAAAGGCATTTTACACTTATGAGAGGAATAAGAGAATGGTCAAAGAAAGAGTAGGGCCGATCAGGGATAGCATAGGGAACTTGTGTGTGGAGTCTGAGGAGGTAGGGGAAGCCCTAAATGTGTTTTTTGCTTCTGTCTTTACGAAAGAAACGAACTGTGTAGTGAATGAAACCTTTGAAGAGCAGGTGTGCATGCTGGAATGGATAGAGATAGAGGAAGCTGATGTGCTGAAAATCTTGTCAAACATTAAGATTGACAAGTCGCCAGGCCCGGACCAGATTTGTCCTCGGCTGCGTTGGGAAGCGAGAAATGCAATTGCTTCGCCACTTGTGAAGATCTTTGCACCCTCGCTCTCCACTGGAGTCGTACCTGAGGACTGGAGAGAGGCAAATGTAATTCCTCTTTTCAAGAAAGGAAATAGGGAAATCCTCAGCAATTACAGACCAGTAAGTCTCACATCTGTCGTCTGCAAGGTGTTAGAAAGGATTCTGAGGGATAGGATTTATGACCATCTGGAAGAGCATGGCTTGATCAAATACAGTCAACACGGCTTTGTGAGGGGTAGGTCATGCCTCACAAACCTTATCGAGTTTTTTGAGGATGTGACTAGAAAAGTTGATGAGGGTCGAGCTGTGGATGTGGTGTATATGGACTTCAGTAAGGCATTTGATAAGGTTCCCCATGGTAGGCTCATTCAGAAGGTCAGGAGGAATGGGATACAGGGGAACTTAGCTGCCTGGATACAGAATTGGCTGGCCAACAGAAGACAGCGAGTGGTAGTAGAAGGAAAATATTCTGCCTGGAAGTCAGTGGTGAGTGGGGTTCCACAGGGCTCTGTCCTTGGGCCTCTACTGTTTGTAATTTTTATTAATGACTTGGATGAGGGGATTGAAGGATGGGTCAGCAAGTTTGCAGACGACACAAAGGTCGGAGGAGTCGTTGGCAGTATAGAGGGCTGTTGTGGCTGCAGCGGGACATTGACAGGATGCAGAGATGGGCTGAGAGGTGGCAGATGGAGTTCAACCTGGATAAATGCGAGGTGATGCATTTTGGAAGGTCGAATTTGAAAGCTGAGTACAGGATTAAGGATAGGATTCTTGGCAGTGTGGAGGAACAGAGGGATCTTGGTGTGCAGATACATAGATCCCTTAAAATGGCCACCCAAGTGGACAGGGTTGTTAAGAAAACATATGGTGTTTTGGCTTTCATTAACAGGGGGATTGAGTTTAAGAGTCGTGAGATCTTGTTGCAGCTCTATAAAACTTTGGTTAGACCGCACTTGGAATACTGCGTCCAGTTCTGGGCGCCCTATTATAGGAAAGATGTGGATGCTTTGGAGAGGGTTCAGAGGAGGTTTACCAGGATGCTGCCTGGACTGGAGGGCTTATCTTATGAAGAGAGGTTGACTGAGCTCGGTCTCTTTTCATTGGAGAAAAGGAGGAGGAGAGGGGGCCTAATTGAGGTATACAAGATAATGAGAGGCATAGATAGAGTTGATAGCCAGAGACTATTTCCCAGGGCAGATATGGCTAGCACGAGGGGTCATAGTTTTAAGCTGGTTGGAGGAAAGTATAGAGGGGATGTCAGAGGCGGGCTCTTTACACAGAGAGTTGTGAGAGCATGGAATGCGTTGCCAGCAGCAGTTGTGGAAGCAAGGTCATTGGGGTCATTTAAAAGACTACTGGACATGCATATGGTCACAGAAATTTGAGGGTGCATACATGAGGATCAATGGTCGGCACAAAATCGACAGGTGAAGGGCCTGTTCTGTGCTGTACTGTTCTATGTTCTATGTTCTAAAAGAGAAACTAAGTCCATTTTCACCGCAAAAGAGAAGCCTGAGGAGATTTAATTGAGATTTACAATAACGTGAATAGAGAAAAATTATTTGGAAGTCATTAATTAGGAATACCAATTTAAAATTCCCACAACATGAAATGTGTGAGCAGATTTTTTTTCACAAAAGGAACTGTTAAAAAGCATGAGACAATAGGAACTGCAGATGCTGGAGAATCTGAGATAATATGTCCGAAGAAGGGCCTAGGCCCGAAACATCAGCCTTCCTGCTCCTGTGAGGCTGCTTAGCCTGCTGTGTTCATTCAGCTCTACACTTTGTTACCTTGAATTCTTTATCATAGCTGGATTCCACTACAATGGGTTGAGTGTGAGACTATGGGATTAGTTTCAGAGTGAAACAAGGCCTTGGGGGAGGCGGATGGGTGGGTAGCAAAGTGGTGAAGTTGATTTTGGATTGATACAAAGCTATAAAGAATAACAACAGGACAATGGGGTAATTTTTACATTGTTTGAGAAAAATTCAAATTATCATGATGGCTGAAAGTCTTCATTGTACACAAAATACTTCAAATTTATTTTGAATGTGGTAAGCAATTGGAAAAAGTTGTAAATATTGAACACTAACTAGTACATCAACGTGACCTCAAAGTGACTCAATGCCTTTGGACTCTGCTCTGATCACTGTAATTTGTTGTGGAAGCTGACAGAAAAGATTAATGAATTGCAATCATTTCACGCCATTAGTGTAAATGATGAAGTTCTGTAATTCATAATAAGGTTTAATGTAATGTTAAAGGCCAGTTAATAATTGCCATTGGACAATTTAATAAATTTTTTAAAATTTTAACTTCTTTTCTTCCTCTCTGGAGATGTAATTTCTACAACGCTTCACTTAACACACCAAACATCCCAAACACCCCCAACTCAGCTCGCAATAATTTCTCAAATTAGTACTTTTTACAAGCTTGTCATGGTACTGTGTGCAACATGTTAACCAAAAATGGGTGAAATATCTGCCAAAACTGATCTAGTATTTACCAGTCTCCACACAGTTATGTTACCCACCCAGAATTATTGGATAAGAACCGAAAATAGGGATCCAGTCCAATTCCCAAAGTGCAATGTTTGTTCCTAACTGTTATTCCAGATGGAAGCAGTACACTCAACATTCAACTGAGATCAAGATTCCAACCTCTTGCTTTGTCTGGCTCAATGGTATAATGATTCATGACACAAAGCTATCTGCATTCTTAATACCTTTCATAAATGAGAAAGGCAATATTTCCACCAAAATCCAGTCCAGTGGTGTTGCATAAGTCCTCTTCTGTCTTTACTTTATAAGAACAACAGCACAGTAGTCATATTAAGGGACTATATCCAGACACCTGGACTAATGCACAAGCAATGAGTTAAAACTCCATGGCAGTTGGGGAATTTAAATTCTACTAAATAAATTTAGAACACAAAGCATTGCGAATGATCCTCAAACTACCAGATTGTTGTAAAAACCTATCTGGCTCCAGAATGTCGTCTGGGGAAGGGAGACACCATCCTGACAGGAAGCAGCAATGAGCTGGTTAACAGAGCATGTCGCTTGATGGTACTGACATGGACAACATCATTGCTTTGCTGATGAATGAGCAGCTACTGGCTGCATTGGGCTTGTCCTGATTTTTCTGGCAGGACTTACTACGAGTTAATATTTCAAGCCCTAAGATTCAAACAGTTCTGAAGAAGGGTCATTGGATACATGTCGGCTTCTCTTTTGACAGATGCTGTTTGGACCTGCTGAGTTTCTGCAATTCTTTCTATTTTTATTTCATATCTGCAGCATCCACAATATTTTGCTTTTCTTTCAAAATCTTATGTGCTTGAATGAAATTACCTCTAAACTTCATTCTATTTAACCTCAAACAGAAACCTTTGCATCCCTAGAATCAGTCTAGACAATTTTTGTTCCAGCTCCTCCATGCAACCACATCCTTCAAGTATGGAGACTAAAACTACACTAGTACTTGAAACCAGATGTGGTCTCACCAAAGCCCTGTGCAATTGTTGCAAAGCTTGATTACTCTTCCCACACGCACTTGGGAAACAAAAAGTCAATGTACCATTTACCTTAATAATTACTTATTGTACTTGTGCATTAGCTGTTTGCATTTCTTATACAAATACACAAAAATCTCCTAAAATACCAACATTTAACAGTTGCTCACCATTTTAAAAAAAAATCAGTTTTTTTGCTCTTGCTATTAAAGTGAACTCAAAAATTGGTCAAGCTGCTCCTCTTTAAATTTAGACTTTATCATCAAGTGTACTCAAGTACAAAAGTACAGGAGTACAATTTCAATGTCACCACACACAGCACCATCATAGGTACAAGTAGCCTACGTACAAAAACTCAAGAACAAGGTAGAAAGAAATAAAAGGAACAAATTCAAAAGTTAAACATTACAACCTTTCTTAGTATTAAGTCAAAAAATAAATAAAGCTAAAAATTCAACTACTGGAGTCTTTAAGAGCTTAGCCATGCAGGGACCACATTTTCTTCAAGAGTTCAATCTCCTCCGCTTTGGCACACTTTCCTCACATTTGCTTGATTTACCCTACTCTCATTGTCACTACAGATGTTGGGGCAACCTCCATCGCTATGTTGGGTTTGCTCCTGGGATCTCAAATTGCCAAAGCCTGATCCAGGCCTTCAGCCACTGCCACACACCAGACCATCAAAGCCCCAATCCAGGTGCCATTCACACCAATCTTTGGTCTTGCCTTCAGTTCAAGTGGTGGGCATCAGGAACTCCGCGACAGTCCTGGGTTAGGCGTCCAGCTGTTGCCTCACAACGGACATCCAACCGATTGCCAAATTCTACAAACCTGGTATCACCACCACCATTCTCCAGAAGATAAGTTTGTAGGAAAAAACTGAAAAAAAAAACTAAAACTGAAAAAAAAGAGAAAACAGGGAAGAAGAACAGCAGACAGAGTGGACAAACCTAATCAGCCACTGTCTTGCAGAGATGCTGACAGCCACAAGTCCACACTGGGTTCACTCGCCAACTGCCAATGCCGTTGCCAAAATCAAACAAGAGATAAGATTTAAAAAAAAGAAAAAAAACAAAAAAATGAAAGTGGTCAGAGCAGAAAAGCTCAGAAGCCCTACTGCATTGCCATCTTACTTGCTAATTTAGATTACCCTTCTGTCTGATAGTTAATTAATTGGAGTTGTTTATCAGAGCAAGCAGCTGGAATATTCAAGAATATTACAATTCTAACAAAGGGACATTAGATGCTAAGAGTTAACTGTGCTTTTCTCTGTATGGATGCTGCCAGATCGGTTAAGTTTTGCCAGTATCAGCACAATAGTTGCATTGGTTTGTCATTGAGTATTAGGTGCATTTCATCCAAAGATGATGTTTCAGTTTGCAATACATTAAGAAGCAATTTATCCCAGAGTCATGCCTAGTCTATGTCTTTACATATAAAACTTATTTTTATTAGAGACAGTAAGGACTGCCAATGTTGGAGTCAGAGATAACAGTGTGGAGCTGGAGGAACACAGCAGACCAGGCAGCATCAGAGGAGCAGGAAAGCTGAAGTTTCGGGTCGGGACCCTTCTTCAGAAATCCTGACTCCGAATTTCAGTTTTCCTGCTCCTCTGATGCTGCTGGCCTGCTGTGTTCCTTATTTTGATTACAGACCTATAGTTACTTTTATTAACACCACCAAATTTATAGACAAATACAAACTGCTCTAGAGTACTGTCAAAGGAACGTAAGGGAATTGCATCATCTGTATTACTCTTCAGTGCTCTATGAATAAACAAACTGCATGAAACTAACTTACTGCCACAGACATGCATTGTCATCTGCTGGGACTGGATTGGGACGTTCAATGGCTGATCGCCATCTGTTGATGACAGAGCAAATTGCAGCTGAGTCTCATTAACAAATCTGTTTTACTCAGCTGCTAACATAACTAAATTATTTCCCTTTTCTTATACACGTAACTGATTCACAACAGCAGTGAGACTGTTCCTCTCATTTTCTATTTGTCAATTCACATTTTTTTCTCCCCTGCAGTAACATGGTAGTTTTTTTTCATAACAACTGTTCAACACATCACAACTAAAATCCTTAATAACTTTCACATGGTCAGTTCACAGACAAGGGCCCCACTTCCCTCAGCCTCTATTTTTTTTGTCAAGCCGAGTGGGATTACCCAGTCAGGTTTCATTCTTCCATTCATTCCAGATGTAGCTAGAGAACTTCCTGCAATGGTCCCCCTTCCAAATCCTGCAAACCTGGAGAGCCCCCATCATTGCTTCCTATTTTCAACCACATTAAATTCTCCTCAGATAACAAAGTGTGGGGCTGGATGAACACAGCAGGCCAAGCAGCATCATAGAAGCACACAAGCTGACGTTCCGGGCCTAGACCCTTCATCAGAAAAGGGGGATTGGGAGAGGATTCTGAAATAAATAGGGAGAGAGGGGGAGGCAGACTGAAGGCAGATAAAGGAGAAGATAGGTGGAGAGGAGAGTATGGGTGGGGAGGTAGGGAGGGGATAGGTCAGTCCAGGGAGGACGAACAGGTCAAGGGGGCAGGATGAGGTTAGTCGGTAGGAAATGGAGGTGCAGCTTGAGGTGGGAGGAGGGGATAGGTGAGAGGGGACAAACTGGGCTGGTTTTGGGATGCAGTAGGGGGAGGGGAGATTTTGAAGCTAGTGAAATCCACATTGATACCATTGGGCTGCAAGGTTCCCAAGCGGAATATGAGCTGCTGTTCCTGCAACCTTCGGGTGGCATCATTATGGGACTGCAGGAGGCCCAGGATGGGGACGTCGTCTAAGGAATGGGAGAGGGAGTTGAAATGGTTCGTGACTGGGAAGGTGCAGTTGTTTACTGCGAACTGAGCATAGGTGGTCTGCAAAGTGGTCCCCAAGCCTCCGCTTGATTTCCCCAATGTAGAGGTAGCCACACCGTGTACAGCGGATGCAGTATACCACATTGGCGGATGTGCAGGTGAACATGTGCTTGATGTGGAAAGTCATCCTGGGGCCTGGGATGGGGGTGAAGTAGGAGGTGTGGGGGCAGGTGTACCTCTTCCTGCAGTTGCAGGGGAAAGTGCCGGGTGTGGTAGGGTTGAAGGGGAGTGTGGAGCGGACGAGAGAGTCACGGAGAGAGTGGTCTCTCCGGAAGGCACTCAAGAGTGGGGTTGGAAAAATGTCCTGGGTGATGGGGTCGGATTGTAGATGGCGGAAGTCTCGAAGGATGACGCGTTGTATCCGGAGGTTGGTGGGGTGGTATGTGAGGACGAGGGGGATTTTCTTTCGGCAGTTATTGCGAGGGCGTGGTGTGAATGATGAGGTGCGGGAAATGTGGGAGACACGATTGAGGGCATTCTCGACCACTGCGGGGGGGATGTTGCAGCCCTTGAAGGATGAGGACATCTGGGATGTGTGAGAGTGAAATGCCTCATCCTGGGAGCAGATGCGGAGGAGGAGTAGAAATTGGGAATAGGGGATGGAATTTTTGTAGGAAGGTGGGTGGGAGGAGGTGTATTCCAGGTTGCTGTGGAAGTTGGTGGGCTTGAAATGGACATTGGCTTGTAGATGGTTGCCTGAGATGGAGACAGAAAGGTCCAGGGATGTGTTGGAGATGGTCCAGGTGAACTTGAGGTTGGGGTGGAAGGTGTTGGTGAAGTGGATGAACTATTCGAGCTCCTCTTGGGAGCATGAGGCGGCATTGATACAGTCATCAATGTAACTGAGGAAGAGGTGGGATTTTGGGCCAGTGTAGATGCGAAAGAGGGACGGTTCCACATAACCTACAAAGAGACAGGCATTGCTTGGGCCCATGCAGGCACCCATGGCCACCCCCTTAGTCTGTAGGAAGTGGGAGGAATCAAAAGAGAAGTTGTTGAGGGTGAGGACGAGTTCAGCTAGGCGGATGAGGGTGTCGGTGGAGGGGGACTGGTCGGGCCTGCGGGACAGGAAGAGAAGGACGGCCTTAAGGCCATCTGCATGGTGAATGCAGGTGTATAGGGACTGGACGTCCATGGTGAAAATGAGGTGTTGGGGACCGGGGAATTGGAAGTTCTGGAGAAGGTGGAGGGTGTGGCTGGTATCGCGGACGTAGGTAGGGAATTCCTGGACCAAGGGGGAGAAAATGGAGTCCAGATAGGTGGAGATGAGTCTGTCTCTTAGACCATGAATTTGCTCATGTCTCTTGAACTTACCGTTCTATTTCTTAGTGTCAATCTTTGTACAGCAATGTTTCTGTACAATGGCTTGAGGCATTTTGCTACTCTGAAGACATATAAAGATGCAAGTTGATTTTGGGTTTTTTCCCATCAATCAGATGCACAGCATGTGGACGGAATCAAATATTACTGATGACAAAGATCAGATAATAACAATGTCAGAGTGCATTTCATACATTTGCAAGAAAAGACCTACATAACGCTAAGCATAAAAATGCTTTCAGTTCAAATCTGGTCCATGTCTAGTCATTCAACAGTATTATTTATTTCTCACTATTAGCACATTCGGTTGCACAATTTCTACTGAGTCATATTTTCCTTTTTTTCATCTCACTGTCTGTAGAGATGTTGATTATACCAATTGTGCCTATGATAACACAGTGTAGAGCTGGAGAAACCCAGCAGGCCAGGCAACATGAGAGCAGGAAAGCTGACCTTTCAAGCCGGGGCCCTTCTTCAGAAATGGGGTCCCAAAACATCAACTTTTCTGCTCCTCTGATGCTACCTGGCCTGCTGTGTTCCTCCGGCTCTACACTGTGTAATCTCTGACTCCCACATCAGTTCTTACTATCTCCAATTGTGTCTATGTTTCTTTAAATAACAAACTTGTGCCAACACACTCCGTGCATTGTCTTACTTTCAAATTTGGCACATCTTCAACACTGCGATAAACATTACACCGAACATTACAGACATTGGGAGAAGTGGGCTATTTTTGTTAACCTAGTATCAGAGATAATGGGAACTGCAGATGCTGGAGATTCCAAGATAATAAAATGTGAGGCTGGATGAACACAGCAGGCCAAGCAGCATCTCAGGAGCACAAAAGCTGACGTTTCGGGCCTAGACCCTTCATCAGAGTGGGGGATGGGGGGAGGGAACTGGAATAAATAGGGAGAGAGGGGGAGGCGGACCGAAGATGGAGAGTAAAGAAGATAGGTGGAGAAGGTGTGGGTGGGGAGGTAGGGAGGGGATAGGTCAGTCCAGGGAAGACGGACAGGTCAAGGAGGTGGGATGAGGTTAGTAGGTAGCTGGGGGTGCGGCTTGGGGTGGGAGGAAGGGATGGGTGAGAGGAAGAACCGGTTAGGGAGGCAGAGACAGGTTGGACTGGTTTTGGGATGCAGTGGATGGGGGGGAAGAGCTGGGCTGGTTGTGTGGTGCAGTGGGGGGAGGGGATGAACTGGGCTGGTTTAGGGATGCAGTGGGGGAAGGGGAGATTTTGAAACTGGTGAAGTCCACATTGATACCATATGGCTGCAGGGTTCCCAGGCGGAATATGAGTTGCTGTTCCTGCAACCTTCGGGTGGCATCATTGTGGCAGTGCCAGCCCAGTTCATCCCCTCCCCCCACTGCACCACACAACCAGCCCAGCTCTTCCCCCCCACCCACTGCATCCCAAAACCAGTCCAACCTGTCTCTGCCTCCCTAACCGGTTCTTCCTCTCACCCATCCCTTCCTCCCACCCCAAGCCGCACCCCCAGCTACCTACTAACCTCATCCCACCTCCTTGACCTGTCCGTCTTCCCTGGACTGACCTATCCCCTCCCTACCTCCCCACCCACACCTTCTCCACCTATCTTCTTTACTCTCCATCTTCGGTCCGCCTCCCCCTCTCTCCCTATTTATTCCAGTTCCCTCCCCCCATCCCCCTCTCTGATGAAGGGTCTAGGCCCGAAACGTCAGCTTTTGTGCTCCTGAGATGCTGCTTGGCCTGCTGTGTTCATCCAGCCTCACATTTTATTATTTTTGTTAACCTCTTTGTTTTTGGGAATTGTTTCTTTTTCCCCCCATGATCAAATGAAGAAGCCACACAATATAACAATAACACAACAATATAACTTTTATTTTCTTTACTTAATTGGAAATGGAGTTTCCAAATGTGTTAGCTCTAGTTTTTGAGAAGATTTGAGACGATACTATTCAGATCCCTAGGTATCAGGGTGGCCCACAAACCAACAACCACCCTGCGACAGCTACTGACAAACGTAAAGGGGCCCCATACCTACAACCAGTAAAACTAATATAACATACAAAATACCATGCAAGGACTGTGAGAAACACTACTTAGGCCAAACTGGAAGAAAATAGGCAATAAGGATACATGAACACCAACTAGCCACTGGCAGACACAATCAATTCTCACTGGTCTCAATACACACGGGCAAAGAATGACACTTCGACTGGAACAACACTTCCATAATAGCACAAGCCAAACAGAAACATGCTAGGGAATTCCTGCAGGCCTGGCATTCTGTCAACAAACGTATTGAACTGGACCCATTATACAAACCAGTGAAAAACAGAGCCGAAGTAATACCAACTACCCCAGCAAACTGAGGCATATAAATAACAAGCAGGACAGAACACCAACACTTGACCGGAGGCACACTGATGACGTTACCTAGCAGGGTGACAAAATGTCTGCAATCAAACACACTGGCTCGGCCAGGAAGTCTGTGAATTCGAACACCACCATCTGCAAGTTTCCCTCTAAATCTTACACAATCTTGACTTGGTACTATATTGCCGCTCCTTCAATGTTGCTGCGTCAAAATCATGGAACTGCTTTCCTAACAGTGTGCCTATCTACAGCATGTGGACTACAGTGGTTACAAGGCAACAGCTCACCAATATCTTTTCAAAGGGATGGACAATAAATTGTAGCCTTCTGCATGCATGACAAAATAAAAGAAAATCACTACGAACATGCTTGTAGAAGGCCAACAATTGTCTAACAATACAACCCAAGATGCTGTTCAGAGGGTATGGAATGTTAATAATATGGAGAAGACAGCCACAGGAGAAGACAGGATTGAAATTAACTGAGGAATATGCTTGGATTGACACAAACTTTAAAAGGCAATGTCAATAATTTTCAAAAAAAAAGTAGGAATAAATCTGGTTGTAGAATACCAATTTAATTAATTACAGCATACAGATCCAGGGAACAACTGTCAACAAATTGAGCTTTGGAATCTCAAGAGACTGTCTAGTCAGACCATGTGTTACCATGTGGATCTAAGTTTTTAAATCAGTATGGTGTAAATTCCCTGTTTTTACAAACTAAATGACGAGTGAAGTCAGTGGAATCCTATTCAAGTAATGGGGAAACCAAGTAACAGAATCTAAATCAATTGTTCAGTGCAAATTCCCAGGCTTCCTGCACAAGTGGCATATTTTGGATGTGAGACAGTACAAAGTCTGGAATTAAGGAGCTGAATAAACAGGTTAAAATTGGGAAGGAGAAATTCCACTCTACCATTCCCTCAATTTTCTGAAATTTTAAACTAGTTTTCTATATGTGAAAATGACATGAATACAAACTGGGTTCATGCTTTTAGCTTAAAATAGAAATAATTAGAAGTCCCCTGAGAGATATTAATATTACATATCGAGCAGAACATTTCTATGCAGTCCTTACAAAATACAGATCACGTCAGCATAATGAAATGATAAAATATTGCAAAAATTAGACCAGATTATCAATATGTATAGTGTCCAAATATCAACTGATTGTTTTCAGGGAAAAGCAAGGTCTGCTCAGAGATTGCAGAAAACTTACTAAGGGTCACCAGCTCCATCAAAGAAGCAGATGATGAAAGTTGATGACAGCAAGTTGGTCTACATGATCAGAATGGTGTATTGTGAACAACACTATTTCCTTTGATAACTAAACATTCGAGATCTAAGGACCATCTGCAAGGTGCCTGATGCAAGTATAATTTATCAGGGTCAAGACAATCAGACATTTCCTTGAAAGTTGCCACCCAGGTTGACAGGGCTGTTAAGAAGGCATACAGTGTTTTAGCTTTTATGAATAGAGGGATTGAGTTCCGTAACCAAGAGGTTATGCTGCAGCTGCACAAAACTCTGGTACGGCCGCACTTGGGAGTATTGTGTACACTTCTGGTCACCGCATTAAAAGAAGGATATGGAAGCTTTGGAAAGGGTGCAGAGGAGATTTACTAGAATGTTGCCTGGTATGGAGGGAAGGTCTTACGAGGAAATGCTGAGGGACTTCAGGCTGTTTTCGTTACAGAGAAGAAGGTTGAGAGGTGACTTAATTGAAACATATAAAATAATCAGAGGGTTAGATAGGGTGAATAGGGAGAGCCTTTTTCCTAGGATGGTGACGGCGAGCATGAGGGGGCATAGCTTTAAATTGAGGGGTGAAAGATATAGGACAGATGTCAGAGGTAGTTTCTTTACTCAGAGAGTAGTAAGGGAATGGAACGCTTTGCCTGCAACGGTAGTAGATTCGCCAACTTTAGGTACATTTAAGTCATCATTAGATAAGCATATGGATGTACATGGAATAGTGTAGGTTAGATGGGCTTGAGATCGATATGACAGGTCGGCACAACATCAAGGGCCGAAGGGCCTGTTCTGTGCTGTAATGTTCTATGTTTCTATGTTGCACTTAGCCAAGGAATTTCTCTTGGAGATGGCATTTGGAGCACTGTACACAATCAATGCCATTTTGCATGCTAATGACCATGGCAATGCCATATGCTACCCTTTTCTGTGTGCAACAGCCAAAAAGAACAAGTAGATTCTAACAATCTCTTCTATTAGGGGTTTCCTCTAAGAATCATCACCTTAAAGGCATGCATTTAGATATATTCCTAAAGCCAAGTATTCAATATCTCTTCTTCGAAAGTTGAGTAAGTGTTCCACCATGAAGCCATCATAAAAGTTTCTGTGACTAACAGGTGCTAATACACACAATGGTGTTGAGTCAGTGTTAAGTCTCTTACCACATGAAAACCACTGACCTGATTTAAGAATCCCTGATGCTACTGGTACCACATACAATTTTCCGTTCTCAAAATAAACCCTAACAGCCGCTGCTTCCTTTCTTCCACAGAAAAGCTAAAGATGATGTTTCCCATGACAAACATGAGGAAAGGGGCCCGTAAGTGTGCACTACAGACTGAATGATGTGGCCAAAGTCTCTTGTCAGGTAGAGTTACTTTAATGGATCCAACAACACAAAACTGCATGCTATGGCTGTAATACCACGCAGCTCAAGTGCAGAACTGAAAACAATGCTTGCAGCCAATATTGCGTAAATGAACAAATGAAGAGTGAACGCCTTTGCTCTGTCCATTCAGACCACAGAGTAATGGGTCTATGACCAATGTCTTGGAATTATCTGTGCCAACATTCACTATCTATAAAAGCATAAGATATAGGAGCAGAAGTAGGCCATTCGAGTCTGCTCCACCACTCAATCAGATCATGGCTGATTGGGGATCTGATGATCCCCAATCAATTTTCCTGCCTTATAGCCCCATAATGTTACTGATTAAAAATCTGTATCTCAGCCTTGAATATACTTAATGACTAATTCTACAGTCCTCTGTGGAGGAGAATTCCACAGATTCACTACCCTCAAAGAAGAATTTCCTTCTCATCTTTGTCTTAAATGGGGAACCCCTTACTCTGTGATCATGCTGTACTAGTCCTGGATTTTCTCACAAAAGGAAACAACCTCTCTGCATCTATCTTATAAAGCCTCCTAAGAAACCTAAATGTTTCAATAAAGTCATCTCATTCTTTTAAACTCCAACAATAACAATTACAACCTACTCAATTTCTGCCTTAAGAAAATCCTTCCATACCTGGGATCAACCTGGTGAACTTCATCTGGGCTGCCTTAGATAGTGGGATCAAAACTAATCACAATATTAAAACTTCCTATTTTCACACCAACTGAATGTGGATGCCAGCTTTTTGAATTCATGCATGCCTGTCCCCACATCCCTTCCTCATTTTAAATAATATTCACCTCTTCAGTTCAGCACTGCAGTCTTTCCTCATTTTAATATTCACATCTGAAGTTTAACTCTACAGTCTTGCCTCATTCAAATTTTCATCATTATACCTCTGTAAATTGCTATGCTAATGCCAGAGCAAACAGCTAACATTGTGGGTGTTGGAGAAAATGGGTACAGGACAACTGAGAAATTAACTTTAGAACATGTTTTCAGTGAATACAGAAATCATCATCTCCTCCAAAATGTGTTCAATTGGCAGCTTTCCAATCCTCTAGGGCTTTTCCAGAATCTAAGAATTCTTGGAAGACTGAGAAGCACATCTACTATCCCTGTAGCTAAAAATCCTAGGATAGCACACACCCGGTCCAGGGATCTATCAGCTTTTGGGCCCATAAGCTTCCTTGGTACTTTTCTCCAGTGATAGTTTATGTCCTCTCCCCCAACTTCTACTCTAGGCCATTGACTATTTAGTATTTTTGGAATACCATAACTAGTCTCTACCATGAAGACTGATGTAAAACATTTTTTTTCAGCTCCTCTGTAAGTTCCTGGTTCTCTATTATTACTTCCCAAAATTCCTTCTCTTAGAAGTCGATTTTCACTTTGCCCTTTTTCTTTCTTTACATATAAGTAAATAAATATATAAAGAAGCTCTCACTGTCCATTTTTATAATACTTGTTGGTTTTTCCTCAGTTTATTTGCTCCTTTTCTTGGTGACCTTGAAAAACTTTCCTATTCCTCTGGCTTACCACTAATCTTTGCCACAATGTAAGCTTTTTTGCTTTCAATTTGGTACTATATTCAACTTCATTGGTTAACTACAGTTGGGTCATCCCTTCCCATAATTCTCCCAAATTTGTCATCTTACCTCGTGTATGCAGACATTAAAACTGCAAAAGAATCTTCATCTTTATCCAATTGTGACGTGTCATGGAAAAGCTTGGGCAAATACTGAAGGTAGACATGTGGATGTGGGAGAAAAATAAAAGTAGACGACAACTGAGAAATTAACTTCTAAAAATGTTGGCAGGATATAAAAAGTATCACCTCCTCCATATTTTTCTTTTTTTTAAATGAATTCAGGGAATGGAAGCATTGCTGGCATGATCAACACGCATTGCCTATTTCTAATTACCCTCAAAAACACAGTGCTGAGTGGCCTTCCCGAAATAATACAGTTCACAGTGCTTTGAGACAGTAGGCTTTAGTACTTTGAGTGTTGATACAGTTCTAACTTGAGATGAAAAACTATGTCTTTGGGTGGGCCCTATTCTATAATGGTGGAGGTTGCTGCTTTGGAAGATTTCTGTTACGAAGCTTAGCAAATCACTGTACCCATTGAGACAAATGCAAAATATTTCATCACCGACCTGAATACTGTCTTAAGGGAGAAATTTGGTAGAATTTTTTAGAAATGCCAACAAAGGTAAAGGAAGTCATCACCAATTATGAACAAACGTTTGGTAAAATGGGTGGAAACTACCCTGAGTTATACTCTAGGAAGAACACAGTCACTGAAGCAACACAAGCCACCGATGCTGCAGAATCTAAGATAACACGGTATGCCAAGCAGCATCAAAGGAGTAGGAATGCTGACGTTTCGGGTCGAGGCCCTTCATGAGAAGAAGGGTCTCGATCCGAAACGTCAGCATTCCTGCTCCACTGATGCTGTTTGGCCTGTTTTGCTCATCCAGCCCTACACCATGTTTTCCCACTATAGTGAGCCTGCCTTTCATGCAGAACTGGCTACACTCAACCAGCACTCATATAGTGGCTGATGAAACTCCTCTGCCTCTGTTGGAAGAAGATCGCAATGCCCAAAAATGAGGCCCTGTACAAGTAAAAAGGCAACCGCCATGAATGCAATAAATATCGTGGCAGCTCTCTGCTGAGCATCAAGAAAAAGATGTTGCTCCTGTAAGACTGCAGATTCTGGCTAAACACATCTATCTCTAATCCCCATGTGGTTCTAAAACTGAGATATCCACAGTTGACATGATCTTCAGTGTGGCAACAGCCACAGACGGCACGAATAAAACAGTTCACTATATATTGCCTACATTGATCTTGCAAAGGCATTCAACCACATGAGAAAAGGTGGTCTATGTAAGCTACTGGAGAATATCAGCTTACCTTTGAAGATGCTCAGTGTGACCTCCTCTTTCTGTGATAGCACGATGAGCAAGCTGTGACGGGTGAATAAAGGAACCCTTTGAAGATCCACACTGGGATCAAACAGGGTTGTGGTCTTACTTCTTCATTCTTCATCACATTTTTATCTTTTTGTTGTCACATGCCCTCAGGTTACCTAAAGAGGGTGTCTACTTATTTTCTAGAGCTAACAGAAACTATTTCGCTATGCTCACCTGAGACATTGTTGAAAACAGACCAAGTTTTCATCAGAGAGTTGCTCTACGCTGACAATGTTGCACTAACATTCCGCAATAAGGAACACCTTCAGTGGCAAATGGACAGGCTCTCACACCTGTAAAATGTTTAATGGTGACTCAGTGCTTAGCACTGTTGCCTCATAGTGCCAGGGGCCTGGGTTCAATTCCACCCTCAACTGTCCGTATGGAGTCTGCACATTCTCCCTGCGTTAGCGTGGATTTCCATCAGGCGCTCCGGTTTCTTCCCACAGTCCAAGGATGTGCAGGCTAGATGGATTGGCCATGCTAAGTTACCCATTATGTTCAGGGATCTGCAAAAAGTGTGGCAGAAACCAAATGGTGGAGTAGGATCCTGAGTCACACTGAGCAATGTTTTAAATTAGAATTTACCTCAATGGTGAAAACCATTGTCTCATGAGACAGAAGGCCGCAAAATGATGATTTAAGGATTGATGTTCTTGCATTGGAGGTAATTCAGAGAAGTTTCAATGGGATGAATCTTAGGATCGGAAGGAAATTTTCTAAATACCATGGTATCCTCAGCTTTAATAAGTGAGGTAGAGCCTCACTTAAGCTCACTACAAACTGTTGCAGATAAGCACTGCATCATAATGAAATATTTCAAATAGATGATACATGGTGCACATACAATTTTAATCATCAAGCATTTCCAACCTGAAATCTCAACACAACCTGGAAGAACTGGCAATCGGACAGTACTTGCCAACATGCAATTAGAAAGAGACAGCAGAGGATGATGATAACTGCCAGTAATTTTTTTTTTAGTAAATTTTATAAACTTAAATTGTTATCCAAATTAATTGAACAAATTAAGGGTCAACATGTTAGGTTTTGCAATTTTTTCTAGTTTAAATAACTTACAGTTTTAAAGGTAGTATCCCAAATATTTTGGTATGATTTAGAGACTACAATAATATCTGGTCACAGGCAATTGTTTTTTTTAATATAACATCATTTACAGCATGTGAAACCAGAGACTCTACAATAATAACCTACAATCAATAGTCTACAATGCACCATACCCAATCTTGGATCATTAGCAGCTAAGATACATGTGGCATGTTACATACTTGGAAGGTATGAGAATTCAGGAGAGATGAAGTAAACAGTTAAACTCTTAGTTAGAAAAGTGTGCAAAGTTTCCACTTGCAGGAGAATCTAAAAATAAGGGGACACCCATTTGAATCAGAGATGAGGAAATTCTATTCTCTCAGATGGTTGAGTGATTCTCTTTCTCATAAAACAGTGTATACAGAATCTTTGAACATTTTTAAGGCAGAACCTTGATTACCAAGGAGTTGAAAGCTTATTGGATTACGCAGCAATACAGAGTTGAAGTTAAAATAAGATCAGCCACGGCCTTTTTGAGTGATGAAACAGGCATGAGGAGCAGAGTGGCCTACTCCTGTGCCTTGGCTGTATGTTGGAGCAAATTTTTACAATTAATGAATGATGGATATTTGTATTGTTTCCATAGTGTACAATTAGCACCCTGTTTCAATCACAAACTGTTCTTATGACTGCCATTGTCTTTCTTCAATTGTTAATTGTTATCCTAATCTGCACAATACAATTGTGTGAAAGCAAAACAGAAAGTTTAGTCTGTGGAAGCTCAGTTAATAAAGTTCACATATATCCTACAAATAAACACCATCACTTTCATTTCTATTTATTTAGAAATGAGAATGATTAGTCTAACAATAAAAACACACAGTCTCCACAAAGATTCTCAAGGTTTGGGGAGATGTAAATGGAAATGGATTTGCAAGGAAAACAAGAACAGTTAAGCAACTGATTAAATTACTTATTAAATGGCATACGCCCAATACTGTGAAATATATGAGAGAGTGGAATTTTGTGTGTGAATGGATGTACATAAAGATCAAGATTTGTAGTATAGTTCAATAATCTCTGCTTCAGGAAGTCAGAATATAGAAAAACTTCGCAGGCAAACAGCCAGTTGTACACTGGTGACTTACTAACCTGCATTGGTGACACAGCAGCTGCTGGTGGTGTCTTCAGAGGGCTTGGGCTGAGAGGGCTTCGTGGAATGGTAGCCGTGGTAGTATTAGGCACAACTAGAAAAGAAATCATTTTTGATCTAGAAAGCTGGTTCACATTCACATCCTTAAAATATAAGTCACCCTCAATGGCATATCACAACCCAATCAACAGCACATGTATTTGGCTCAATTGCAAGAGTCAGAGATCTACAACACAGAAGAAGACCTTTCATCCACCCTATCGCGTCCATGTCAGTTAAGAGTTCAGTAATGGAAAAAGTCAATTGTGGTATTTTAGAAGTCAAGTAAGATTGCAGTGTTTATAATGGCACTTTTCTTCAAGTAAAAGGGCACAATTCAAATTGCATGCTAAAAAAATAAAAAATTAACATAAATAGGAGCAGCCATGTATAACTAATATAGAACTTTACAAGTACATCAAATACATCCCTCCTGCATAGTGTTATTTATCTGATCTGTAAGCCAAAATATTTGCATCTGAATTACAGTATTTAAAACTGTGGTCAGCTGGCATGTGGGCATCCCAAAATAGTTTTATTTTGGAGAGATAAGGGCAGGCATGTAAAAAAGAAATCCAGATTTTCTGATGGTCTGATAGTCTTTTATACAGCACAGATGGGAGTTGCGCGTTGGGACAATGTGGAATCCCTAACATAGCAGACTCTGAGGGAATTTCCCTAGGAACTGCGTGTTCTAACTAATTTCCCTGTGCCTGAAACTCTCCAGAAGCATCCAATTAAAATCACAGAATCCACAGGGTTCTGCTGCAATTATGGAAACAATTGTCCAGGAAACATTAGGCAAGAAAATACATACTCTATGTCCCAGGTAACCGTTAGGATGGCCACTACCTCCTCCACCCCAGCAACATACCACACAAACCTCTAACTACACCTTCTCTGGACACTGTATACCATCCCGCAGGCCATACACCGGAATCTGGGATCTATATGCCCTAAAACCTTGAAGAGGGCAGCAGGATAGTGACGCTGATTGGCTGATGTGGGGAGGACCTGCAACAGTGCAGTCACTGCTTCCAGAGGTGGTTTGCAGAGGAGCTGTTGTCAAGTTACAGTGACCTGGCATGTCACCTCTGGTATACTGATAAAACCTTTAGTTATGTTATGGCAGTGACTTGGAAGCAATTTGAATTTGCACATTAATCAATCAAAACCTAAATATTAACAATTTAACAACTATCTTTGGTTTGTTCAAAACATACACATCAGTTCTCTGATTCTTTGAGCTTTTACTTATAAATTCTGTGTCTGATGCCATCTCTCTCTCAGTAACACCTGAAGGAGGAGCAAGGCTCTGAAAGCTAACGTTTTCAAATCAACCTGTTGGATTATAACCTGGTGTTGTGTGATTTTTGACAATGTCCACCCTCGTCCAAAAACCGTCACCTCCAAATCCTGGTTACCTTTCATATTTACATTTTCACAGGAGTCTGTTTATAATGCTAGACATTTAAAACATACAATATGACAACTACTGCTGGGACATGAGAGGATGGTTTATCTTCATATTGCCTTGCGTGATGAGGGACCTGTCAGATTTCAAGTATACTCTGTATTTCTGAAGAGACCCTGATCAGAAACTCCTGTCAATGAATTGGAGATCTTTCTTAACATAAAAAAAGGCTAGGAATAGAGCGGCCACTGACTGAGATTGCTAGTCCTCCGAAAATCCGGCTCATGGCTTACACAGAGAATCTGGTGAACATAGAACACTGCTCAACAGTTCTAGGAGCCAAAGCAATCTGAGACAATGCAGGAAAGATTTCTACAGTAATGTGGAGTATACAGATTACATTCTCAGCCAATCTTTCCATTAAAACCATAATTGCAGTGTGGGAATGAGAACATGTCCAGGAATTTAAGGCTGGCGTGAACTGAAAAAAAGTGTTTAAATTTAGGAGCAAATACCGCAGATTCTGGAATCTGTACTGAAAACAAAAAATGCTGGAAATCACAGCGGGTCTTGCAGCATCCACGGAGAGAGCAAGCTAACATTTCGAGTCTAGATGGCTTTTCAACAGAGTTAATGTGAAGTGTGGAGGGGGCAGCATTTTTGCAATAGTCGGAGGTAGAATGCCAGGGGAGAAAGGGTGTTGATTGTGCAGATTAAGTGGGTGGAATGTGAGAATGTCAGAACAATGGTGTGTCTAACTGCCAAACTGGAAAGAACAAAAGTGTCCCACTGGAGTGGAGGGAGGTGAGAAAGCAAGTGATGACAGAGAATGTAACAAGTAAAGCTAACTTTAGGTCAGAAAATACTGACTATGGCTTCTGCATAGTTAATGGTTCAAACAAGAGTACATTTCCCACTAGGCTACCCTAAGCTTTTCCAAAGTGATTTGTCACTCAAAGTCCACAGGTGGCCACACAGCAAGTTACCAGTCTCAAACTTGCTACAGAGGAGACATTGTATCAGTGATAATGGGAACTGCAGATGCTGGAGAATTCAAGATAACAAAGTGTGAAGCTGGATGAACACAGCAGGCCAAGCAGCATCTCAGGAGCACAAAAGCTGACGTTTCGGGCCTAGACCCTTCATCAGAGGAGACATGTTCATTCTCAAAGGAGAGGAAACGAGATTATTGTTTCCAAAATTACAAACTGATTGGCTTACGTTTACAAACATACCATTTGAAAGTACTGCAGTCAATTTAGAGATCATAGAATGCTGTTTTGCCCAATCTGTTCAAGAAAACAGTGGCCTGGGTTTACTGATCAGATACTTTAAAGGAGGTCTTACAGAAAATTTACTGCAAGAAGCATTCTTATGTGAAGCAAAATTCACCAAGATCAGCTAAGAGAGGATTCTGAAAACTGTGCCTCCTTTTCCAGCAGTGAAGTGCTGTTTTCTGATTTAAGAGAAACTTATTAAGAGCAGATAAATGTGGGGCATGCCACCAGATGAATAAGGATTTGGGATAACGTGTGGATGTGTTTGGGTCCAGTGAGTGGGGTGGGTCAGGTCTGGGGTGAGAGGTGATCAGATGGGTCATTGCTAAGTCAGGAGTTCAGTTTAAGTCACCCAGGAGTTGACACAGTTTTAAATCCTCTAATTTTTCCTGGGCTAACTCTTCAGCCTTGTCAGTTGAACATTTAGAGGTTTCTGACTCTATCTCAGAATAGGGGACATTTTCAAAGGGTCCTAGATGCAGAGTAACTGCCCGATGGAAAATTCCAACTTCCTCGACACCCCCTGCAGAGTCATCTTTGTTGGGACTTTCACATGGCTTTGGTGTGCAATTCTAGTCTACACTGTTGCAATGTCCATCCTGCTATTGGAAACTTTGGGCCAGTGTGTTTCAGTAGAGTAGGTCTGGCAGCATCTGTGAAGGGTCAAACAGAGTCAACGTTTCAGGTACAATGACCCTTCCTCAGTCTGGTCGTCAGTCACAGGGCCCGAAACGTTAACTCTGTTTTTCCCTTCACAGATGCTCCAGACCTGCTGAGCTTCTCCAGCAACTTTGTTTTTGTTCCTGATTTACAGCAGCTGCACTTCTTTCCGTTTTTACTTTGTCTCAGTACAGTGTTGAATATGTCAATGGGGAATGTCAATATTCAAAACAATATTCTGTAATAAAACACAAAACTTTTTTACATGAATCAGATTTTTAAGTATTAAAAAAAATCACTTACCTTGGGAAGCACTGTCAAAGGATTTAATTAGCGTTTTGACAGTTGGTGATGGTTCAGAAGAGGTAGATGATCTGCGACTCAGACCCATTCCTTGTCTTAAAGCTGCCAGGTCACGCTCTACAGCATTCATGTAATTGTACATACGTCCCCGCTCTTCATCCTGCCTAAAGATCAAAATAGATATGACTACAATGTATGTAATAAATATCCCAGCTTATCAAGCACAACCCCCTCAGAATAAATTTGATTACTGTCAGTTACGGCTTGGATTATGTTGTTAACATTAGAGCTGAAAGGAATATTTTTCTTGTAGCAAAAACTAAAGCTAAAGGAAATGCTTTCTTAAATATCAGGATTTATATACAGAGTCCCGCAACAGTAACTGATCTCAGTCATACCACAATGCAGAAGACAGGGCAGAAGCTAAACATTTCCATGGACACACCAGATACAACTCCTGGTGGTTCAAAATGATGTAAATCTCTTAGCTGTGGTTCACTACCTTTGGGATTTCCTCAAAATGCATAAAATTGGAAAACTCTCCAACAGGAAATGTTTTAAGTGTAATGAACATTTTTAAAAACTCAATCCTACCACCTCACTATATCCTAAACTAGCACTTTCTAAAAACACTTCCAGCTATTCTTTGATAATAAAATGTGAGGCTGGATGAACACAGCGGGCCAAGCAGCATCTCAGGAGCACAAAAGCTGACGTTTCGGGCCTAGATCCTTCATCCTAGGCCCGAAACGTCAGCTTTTGTGCTCCTGAGATGCTGCTTGGCCCGCTGTGTTCATCCAGTCTCACATTTTATTATCTTGGATTCTCCAGCATCTGCAGTTCCCATTATCTCCAGCTATTCTTTAATCAGTTTACATTCCTTTTGGTTCATTCCATAATCTCATTATCTGTTGGATCCTCCTCACTCCTAAATCTGCCTTCACTATAGCTGTCAATTCACTTACATCAACTTTGGCCATTCCTTTCAAACCCCTGAAATCTTTATTTCTGTTTCTAAATATATACATTTCAATGTGATCAAGATCAACTCTGTTAAAACCTCATTGGATACAGCAACACTTTCATTACTTTTGTCTATACAATAATACTGAAAGAAACATGACATTGGGGAGGCAGTCACTAACCGGTTAGCACTACTGCCTCGCAGCGCCAGGGACCCGGGTTCGATTTCTCCCTCGGACGACTGTGTGGAGTTTGCACATTCTCCCTGTGTCTGCCTGGGTTTCCTCCCATAGTCCAAAAATGTGCAGGTTAGGTGGACTGACCATGCTAAATTGCCCAAAGTGTACAGGCATGTTTAGATTGCCGGGGTGGGGTGCTGGGGGGGAGGTGGTTTCCACACTGTGGGGATTCTACGACATACAGACTTAAGGTCCAAGACATGCAAGGAGTGGCTTCATAATTTCAATGGATGGATTTCTCACTTATCTATTTACTTCATTTGATGAAGGGGCTATGCTCCAAAACCTTGTGATTTCAAATAAACCTGTTAGACTATAAGCTGGTGTCATGTGACTTCCAACTTTGTCCACTTCAGTCCAACACTGGAACCTCCACATCATCACTTATCCACTGTTATTCTTTAGCCCCTTGGTAATTGATTTACTGCTGGAGGATACTTTTAATATGCTGTTCTGAAGCATGTGTTATCATGGGTCATGGAAGATTCTCAGGCTTTCATTATTTTTAATTGGCTTAAATCTTCCTATTTGGTTATGCTTGATATATTTTTTTCTGACTCCTCTTGCCCTCTAATAACTGAACATTTGTTTGCCATTTAGAAACTCTGTCCAGACTGCCAGAGCTATGACTATGGAAACATAAAACATGTCGAGGACAATGCTCCTTCCTATAATTTCCTGACTGGAACTGAACCCTTCACTGGATAGAATCTAAACAGGATTCTGTACAATAGCATAACTCCGTTTGATTTATTCTGTACTTTTTTTGAAAAAACACACTCTAGGCAAGCAATGGGTTGACTGCTTTATAGGTTCACTCAAAGTTGTCCCAATCGAGACCATATATCACCGCTCAACTTTGGAATCATGTTCCAACACTATTTGTTCATTTACAATGCATTATAAAATCTATCAGTTTAGATATTTGCCCAAGTCTTTAACCAATTTATATTGTTTTTGCTTGTATCATTCTTGCCTGCAAAATTTCAAACCAGCGACAAACATGGTGATTGTATTAAGAGTATGTGAGGATAATAGAATTCACTCACTAAATATTATAGACTGAGCCTCATATTGCTACAATTTTTATACACGTAACATAATCTTGACACCTTGTGGAGCTGTAAACTGAAACTGCTAGGCATATCACAAGCTGCAGAAGATCCTTGATTAAACAGTTATTCTGTGTGACTTAAAACTATGCTGACTTTCAGTGATGAGTTTCCTTTCTCAAAGGGGCAGATAATTGAAACATGGCTCCATCTTAGGAGCAGGATAATAACCTGGATAATTTATGGGACATCAAGCCCTCTTCTAAATGTCAACATATTAGGATATCTGGGCATAAACGTCTAAAAAAAAAACTCTCAAACATGGAAGATTTACAATATAAGAATACCATTTGAAGTCAACTTTCTATTTAGCAATAACTTTGCTTCCCATTTGATGTGAGACTTAAAGCATTATGTAGATCATCATCTCTTGCCTTCTGAAAATCCAAAAATATCAAGAGACTCCCCTAAACAAACCAGCAGTGGCCATGCTGTGCTTTAATGATTAGTTTTCCAGTGTCCATGACTGGTTTTCTCAAAATGTTTTCCTGGATCTGCCATTAAAATGTACTCATCCACAGTTTGGTATCGCTAAATGCCACTTCAGGATATTTTTTATTTTCCCCTCTGATAGCCCTTCCTCTGATCACTTACATACTTGTTTATACTTCTGGTTCCCTACCCAATCTTCATGAACCAACGTAAACAATCAACTACAGCTCATGACAGACTGTGTTCACCTAGACTATAAAAATGTACAAGCAGGCCATTTGTACCATAAAGTCTGGTCCACCATTCAATGAGTGATCCTCCTGCCTTTTCCCTATAACCTTGATTCCCTTTAGATTAGATTCCCTACAGTGTGGAAACAGGCCCTTCGGCCCAACAAGTCCACACTGCCCCTTGCAGCATCCCACCCAGATCCATCCCCCCATAACCCACACACCCCTGAACACTATGGGCAATTTCCCACGGCCAATCCACCTAGCCTGCACATCTTTGGACTGTGGGAGGAAACCGGAGCACCCGGAGGAAACCCACGCAGACACGGGGAGAATGTGCACACTCCACACAGACAGCCCAAGGTTGGAATCGAACCGGGGTCCCTGGTGCTATGAGGCTGCAGTGCTAACCACTGAGCCACCGTGCCGCCCATTGATTAAAAATGTCTACTTACCTCTAAATACATTTAACAGACTTGGCTCTACAGCACTCTGCAGTAAAGAATTCCACAGATTCACAACCTTAAGTGAAGAAATTCCTCCTCATCTCTTTCTAACCATGTAACCCCTCATTCTGAGAATATGCTCTCTAGTCCTAGACTCTCCAACAAGGAGGAACAACTTTTCAGCGTCTAGCCTGTTAAGTTCTTAAAAATATTGTACGCTTCATTAAGGTTGCCTCTCATTTTTCTAAATTCCAATGAGAATAGACCAAACGTACTCAACCTCTCCTCATGAGAAAATCCCACCACACCCAAGATCAGCCTAGTGAACCTTGTCTGGACTGTTCCCAATGCCCATATATCTTTCCTTAGAAAAGGGGTTGAAAATTGTTCACACTATTCTAAATGTTGTCTGACTAATGTCGTATACACTTTTTGCAAAGCCTAGCTCAAGATAAAGCTCTAACTAACGTACAACGTACCAAATCACATCACAACATCCCACGTACTTGCGTGCCTTCACTTCCTCTAGTTCCTTCGTGAGCTTTTCAGTTTTTTCCATTGATTCCTGAAGTCTGCGTCTCAGGTCACTGATTTCCTCTTGTGCTTCCGACTTAATATCATTTGCGATGACAACTGCAGTCTGGAGGTCTGCCTGAAACTGTCGCCACTCAGCCGACTCCTCCTATTTTTAAAAATGTTTTGTTTCAAATAAAAGATGCCAACATTGTGAGGGCTCATAATGGTACCATGACAAAAATAAGCAAAATTACACTGAAATTTGAGTTGTAACACTTTGTTTTCGTGAATGATTGAAGCTTCTCAAACCCATCTTATTTCAATGCAGACTACACCTTCCAATGCTCACTCGTTATTGATCCATGTTACGTAATCAATCACACTCTCTCATACCTTGACCACAGGTGGACTGTAATATCACTCAAGTCACCTTGACAAGAGGAGGATTAAGCATTACTCCTGGAAGTGGGAAAACCCTAAAGGAGTTGGAAAACAGCAATCCCAAATCACTAGCACATCTTTCCCAACTATGGCTACTGTATCAATCAGTATATGGCATCGGGCATGGAGGGAAGTCAACCAGAGAGTTTAAAAAATTATCAATGACATTTAATGTAAGTGTAGATCCAAAAAGAGGAAAATTTAGAAGTGGTTAGCTTTTATTTGTGCCAGGATTTAAATAGCTAATTTTCCAAGATTTTTCTATAATGACATTGAAAAAAGCCAAAATGAATAACTAAGTAAATGAAACAACCTACTCTGAGCCTCCTGTTTAGGATCTTGGTCTCCCTGTCCATATCGTGTTTCTGGTCTTGAAGTTTTTTCACTGAATCTGTGGAAAATAAGGACCATGGTAAATACTGATATTGAAAACTTGCACTTGTTCATTACATCCAGCTGTAGCCAGCAGGACAGGCAATAGCTGCAGAGAGAGCAGTTAATTTTTCTGGTCAATAATTTTCCTTTAGAATGACTGAAATGTTACTCTACTTTTGTCCAGAGATGCTGCCTGACCTGCTGGGATTTTCAGCCTTTTTGTTGGTTTTTATTTCAGATTTCCAGTATGCAAAGTGTTTTGTCGTATTTGGGCAGAATTAAAGTCGATCCTGAATAGACGCGCAGGGCATTTGGGAGAAGTAATCAGAGGCGTGCAGGGACAGCCTGCTCCTTTGGTTATCTCTGACCACTGGTAGGTTGCTCCACAGCCTCCTGTTTCTTCTCTGTTACAGTCTTCTAGCCCCCAGGCCACAGAGTCTGCTATCAAACCCAATACCACCAAATTCTAGTAATGACCCAACATCAACAATCTCCATCCTCAACACTGCTTCAAATTGCACTCTATATTAAAAGAACCCAATTAGTTTCTTGCTCACTACTACCCAACACCTCTCTGTGTTCCTAATCTCAACAAACCACACCCTGCTCTGCATCTGCACCCCTCACAAACAGTCATCTGTAGGGTGATACAAACATGTTACTGATGTAAGTATGAGGAGACACACATCAGGAATGGTGGAAACAACTGATGAATTTGACAGAGAAGTTTTCGTCTAAAACATCTGTGCTTCAAATTAAACACATACATCGAGTGCACGATGGGGAAATAAGAACATTTTGGATTCCTGCTGTAGCTACTCTAAAACCTTCCAGGACATTGAGGGCCAATGCTCATCAGTGTAAAACTGGAGTTCTTGCTGAAGCTGACATTTGATATAACACTACTCCAGGAGACTGTGCCGTGGTGACATCTGTAATCCTGATCATCTTGAACTGGATTTCATTTAGCATGGTTCAGGACCAGCTCATCAACTACTCATAATGGCTCCAGATGAAGTGCGCCAATATACTGAAATCTGGTCTATCATCACAATCCAAACTAGACTGAACAAATTAAAGTTAGAACACTCAAGCCAAGAAACATTACTTCTGTATTTAGGAACAAAAAAAATCAAATTATCTAACGTTGATCAATAAGAGAAACATATGGCAGAGGACAACTTCTCAGGGCATCTGTTCAACACGTCATTCAAAACAGCACCTCTGACAAGTGTGGCACTCCTTCAATACTGGTACTCTAGTATTTGTGGACTGGAAGGCAGGATGTTAGAAGTTGTCTGTAAAATGATGGTGGGGTTGGGGGCCGGGGTGGGATAAGAGTCTGTGGTTCCTTTAAAAGATGACTCGTTCTTTCTAGGTTTAGAGATTTTTTTTAACAAATGTGCAGCTGCACAGACAGCTCCTGAAATTGAAACATTTGTATCAGGAGAGCTATATAGTTAGCAACTCAAGCAGTAGATTGTTTAGGCAACCAGTTTGAATCAGCCAATTAATTTAAACCAGGCACTTAGAGACGAAAAACCAACGAAATTTAAATCTGATGGTTTTGACAACCTAAGTCCAATCCTATAGTAAGAAATTAATAAGTTATCAAGGGTATAAAAGAAGATGGTATTTGAAAATCTGTGTCTAGCAACAGCCATCAGCTAAAGTTAACAACCATCAGCTTCTAAACAGAAAATCACTGGTTCTCACAGAATTCTCTAAGCTCTCAGAATAACCAGCATCTAACTAAAGGTATGGAACACTCTTGGCTTATATTCCTGACACAAGAATTCGATGGAGAGAGGCGTTCCTGTCAAGAATTTAATGGAGAAAGGCAATCCTGACTGAGGATCAGCAAAAAGGGCATGGAGCATTTCAAGAACGAATCTTGGCTGCAATTTTGAGAAATTATAGTTTTGGTTTGTATAAGTAGGACTTCAATTTATGAGAACAGCATGCCATTAGAAGTTTGTTTTATTTGGGAACAGTTAGTAGTTAAGGGGAAATTGATCAGTTTCTTAGTAGTTCTATTAATTTGCTCACTTGTTAGAGTTAGGTAAATTGCTACTTGTTGATTATACAGTGAGTGAAAGGATTTCATTTTAGTTAACTACTCCTTTATAAAGCTTTGGGGTGAGAGGCAGCTTATACCACTTTCACACTTCTTTTTGCAGACTGCGAGGCGAGGCGAGCCTAAACCAGTGTTTCAGTTTTTGTTATCAGAGGGAGTTGATCTTTGCTTTATAACAGTAAACAAAAGCCTGACAGTGATAAAATGATTCACATTCATGCAGTATCCAAAATGTGGCAAATACTCATGCATGTAACTTTGTCCACCAGTCTCTAGGAAGCATAAATACTTTTACACATGATTGAACAAGTTATTTAAAAAAAAACTGCAGGGACAATACTTCATGTATCCTTTTGAGATAGCAGGAAGTGCCGATGTTGGAGTCTGAGATAACAAGGTATGGAGCTGGAAGAAGGCTGAAGAAGGGTCCCAGCCCGAAACGTCAGCTTTCCAGCTCCTCTGATGCTGCCTGGCCTGCTGTGTTCCTCCAGCTCCACAGCTTGTTATCTCATGTATCCTTTCACTGCCCATTGCATCTGAATGCGTGTGAAATGAAGCCAGCATATGCTTTAAATTTAAATTTATTGTGGTACTTACAAAGGCAAAGCCAACAAAAACAGAGAGAGTAGGGAAAATATTGTTTTAAGAAAAAAGAAAAAGTTGAATCATGATCTGTTTATGGGCAGGTGAGAAGAGATGACTTCTTTTCAAGAACTTTATACAGAAAAAAGGTTCACTAGGCTGCATTCGAAATCTCATCATGTTTACGGTTTTTAGTCCAAGAGCTGTTGTTTTGCACAATATGAATTTGTTGACAAACAGATCCCAGTATAATTTTTTTGAGAGAGTAGGAACTGCAGATGCTGCAGAATCTGAGATCTAGGCTCGAAACATCAGCCTTCCTGCTCCTGAGATGCTGCTTGGCCTGCTGTGTTCATCCAGCTCCACACTTTGTTATCTTTGATTCTCCAGCATCTGCAGTTCCCATTATCAGAGATAACAAGCTGTAGAGCTGGATGAACACAGCAGGCCAAGCAGCATCTCAGGAGCACAAAAGCTGACGTTCTGGGCCTAGACCCTTCATCAGAAAAGGGGGATGGGGAGATGATTCTGAAATAAATAGGGAGAGAGGGGGAGGCGGACTGAAGATGGACAGAGGAGAAGACAGGTGGGGAGGAGAGTATGGGTGGGGAAGTAGGGAGGGGATAGGTCAGTCTGGGGAGGACGGACATGTCAAGGGGGCGGGATGAGGTTAGTAGGTAGGAAATGGAGGTGTGGCTTTGCATCCCAAAACCAGCCCAGCTCGTCCCAACCTGCCTAACCTGTTCTTCCTCTCACCTATCCCCTCCTCCCACCTCAAGCCGCACCTCCATTTCCTACCTACTAACCTCACCCCGTCCCCTTGACATATCCGTCCTCCCCGGACTGACCTATCCCCTCCCTACCTCCCCACCCACACTCCCCTCCCCACCTATCTTCTCCTCTATCCATCTTCAGTCCACTTCCCCCCTCTCTCTATTTATTTCAGAATCCTCCCCCCATCCCCCTTTTCTGAAGAAGGGTCTAGGCCCGGAACATCAGCTTTTGTGCTCCTGAGATGCTGCTTGGCCTGCTGTGTTCATCCAACTCAACACTTTATTAACCTTGTTATCTCTGTAGTTTGTTGAGCCAGCTTGCTGCAATAACGGCATTCCACCATGGGAGGGTGTTGATTTACTTTCAAAGCCATTGATCGAAGGCATGTTCAGTTTACCAGAATCGAACAACTGCAGCTGGAAGTTCCAGTAATGCCGTAACTAGTATTCAAAATCTTCTGTTCCTTATTCGCCTTTACACTTTTCCTTCCCTCATTTTACATCCAACAAAAATGCTTGTGTAAGGGCAAACTAAGTCTATCATATATAACATGTGCCCTTCTCAAAACATTATGGCACCACAATGAAATAACAAAAGCTCCATCATGTTAATTTCAGTTATGTTATTATAGAAAGGTCAAAGCATCAATAATCTAAAGATGGAATGATCTTCGTAAGTAGTAATGGCGTTGAAATTTTTGTATGTGTACTTACTTCTTGCCCTACAACACTTGCCTGTTGCAATTTAACATAGTTATTAATTTTACTTAAAGCCATAGAGCCTTTGGGCCAACCCTTCCATGCCAACACACATCCTAAATTAATTAATCTAGTCTCATGTGCCAGCATTTGGCCCAGATCCCTCGAAACCCTTCCCATTCAGATACCCATCCAGATGCCTTTTAAATGTTGTAATCGACCAGCCTCCACCACTTCTTCTGGTGAATCATTCCCATACATGCATCACCCTCTGTGCGAAAAAGTTGACCCTCAAGGTCCCTTTTAAATCTTTCCACTCTCACCTTAAATCTACGCTCTCTAGTTTTGGACACACCCATACCGGGGTAAGACCTTGGCTATTCAGCCTATCCATGCTCGTCATAATTTTATAAACCTTTATATGGTCATCCTTCAGCCACTGGCGCTCAAGGGGAATAGCCCCTGCTTATTCAGCCTCTCCCTACAGCTCAAACCCTCCAACCCCAGCAATATCTTTCTACATGTGGGCAGCACGGTGGCTCAGTGGTTAGCACTGCAGCCTCTCAGCACCAGGGGCCCAGGTTCGATTCCAGCCTCGGGTAACTGTCTGTGCGGAGTTTACACATTCTCCCCGTGTCTGCGTGGGTTTCCTCCCACGGTCCAAAGATGTGCAGGCAAGGTGAATCGGCCATGTTAAATTGCCCGCAGTGTTCAGGGGAGTGTGGGTTATAGGGGGATGGGTCTGAGTGGGATGCTCCAAGGGGCGGTGTGGACTTGTTAGGCTGAAGGGCCTGTTTCCACACTGTAGGGAATCTAAAATAATCTAATCTAAATCTTTTCTGAACCCTTTCAAGTCTCAAAACAGCTTTCCTATAGAAGGGAGACCAGGAGTGAATGCAGTATTCCAACAGTGGCCTAACCAATGTGCTGTTCAGATGCAGTGTGACCTCCCAACTCCTACAGTCAGTGCACTAATCAATAAAGTTAAGCGTACGAAATGCCTTCTTCACTAGTCTACCTGTGACTCCACCTTCAAGGAACTGTGAACCTACACTCCAAGGTCTCTTTGTTTGGTAACACTCCCCAGGACCCTACATTTAAGTGTATATGTCCTGCCCTGGTTTGCCTTACCAAAATGTAACATCTCACATGTATCTAAATTAAACTCCATTTTCCACTCATCAGGCTCATAGGCCCATCAGATCAAGGTCCCGTTGTACTCTGAGAACCTTTTTCCACTGTCCACTACACCAATTTTGGTGTCATTTGCAAACTTACTAACCATTCTTCCAAATTGAAGTCATTTACATAAATGACAAAAATAACTTCTGAGTGAGTCTTTCAAGGTTACCCTCCAAGATCCGCTCACCAATCTGTGTCTGCAAAAAACAGGAAGATCCTCGACTGAATCACCCATCTTTGCTCCTTCTAATTGCCATCTAATGGCAAATATTTTCCCACATGAATGCCCTTCAGAAACTTTACTTTGCAACCCTAAATCAATCTTAGCTCCCAGCTAGAACTCAAGTCTATACAGGACACAATCTTATCAGAGTCAACTGGACGCGATAGGAAAACTACAAACTGACAGCTCCTGAAACATAAAGAATTTAGCTATAACCCGCCAACTAAGCATTAGCAGAATTTATATCCATATTTTTCAGTTGCTATCTATAACCAACACAAGTTGGAAATGAAGGATTAAATTTCAAATGTTTCAACAACTCAATTTCACTGCACTTACTCTCCAAGTCTGAGATGATGAGATTGTCATGGAGTTTGACTGTTCGATGCTGCTCCACTTCATCCTCTAGTTCAAAAATGGTCTCTTTCATGTCATTTATCTCTGTTTCCTTCTCTTCCAGTTCAGCTCGTTGTTTCTCCACATTCAGATTAAGGTCATCTATCTGTTTTTTGGCTTCTTCCTGGAAAATTCTGTATTCGTCTTCAACCTGAGACACAAGCAATGCAACACTAAGAAAGCACTCTGATCACAACACAGGGAAACACTTTGCAGGTAATGGATGATACAGGTGGAGTTTGAGAAGAGCAAATGGAGGACAAAAAGAACTAGGTAAGCATTCTTCAACACCACCACAAACAAATGATCTGGCCAATATATCTCATGACTGAATGTGGGATAATGCAAGTTTCTAACAATAAAGCAGTGATTATGGTTTCAAACCACTTTGCTGGCTTAAAGCACTTCAAACCATCTGTAGATTGCTAAAAGTGCATGTCTTTTTCTTTTATTTAGGATCAAAAACTTTAATATCACTCCTCATGTCGCTTGCTGTTATGCAAATTAGAAACAGTTTCTGCAAGATCCATTTTCCTCTCTTTTGTCCAAATGGTTACACTGGTTTGATACCATGAGATATCCAGCTACCTGATAGGTACAGGGCTGGTGTATTAACTCAGTCACCAATTATAGCCAGTGCCCAACTTTCATCTCATCACCAGCTTCATCCTTGGACTCTAAGTGATTTACACCCATCTATTCACTTTTGTCAATATTTTCTTACAGTTTTCATCTTTCCAAAGGACCAAATACAATCTGCACTATGATAGTTGCCTGGTAAACTCTTGGGAGGCCTTGAAAGAGGAGATGATCAAGATATGAATATGAAGGTTAAGAGCTCCCTCAATAACTAAAGAAAGAAATTAAAATAAAACAGCAAAGGGATGCTTGTGGCAAGTTCATGATGATAATAGACAGTTCAAAATGAATAAAGATATGTAGAAAATATAAAACTAAAGTGAGAAACAGAAGGAGCAAAGAGTTTATGAAAATAATTTGCTGGATAAGCTCAATGGGTGTGAGAACATCTGTGAAGAAAAATCAGACATGATTTTTCAGGTCTGGTGACTCTTCCTCAGTTTCTGATTTACAGCATCTGCAGCTCTTTTGGTTTTTATGAAAATGAGTTTATGGGCAACATAATCAGGAGATCACTGATTTTTTTTTAAATAAGCTTTATATTAAAAAAAGCATAAATAGTTGAAAGAACAGGGGTTAATTAGGAACCAAAAGACACTTCTTAAAAATTTATTCACTGCAGACCATTTGAGATAGGTATATCCACAGCGCTACAAGGGAGGGAGTTCCAGGGCTCTGACCCAGCCATGCGACCAAGTCAGGATGTTGTGTGGCTTGGGCAGGAACTTGCAGATGGTCTCAGTGTGACCCCATTTTGAGGCTTGAAAATTGTCATGACACCTCTTTGGGAAGTACAATAGTGGATTCAGAGGTGGGATGACTTATGACAGTGAGGGGAAGAAGAGGAGGAACCAATGCTGCCTCCAAGCTCGCATTCCATCAAAATTTCAGTCACGACTCCACCTGATGTCCTAACTCTCACTTTGGTCAAGGCGTACTAGTTGTTAGGGGTTAGACAGTACCTTCTAGCTCTGACCCTAAGGATCTTCAGTAAATTTCTGTGGCACCATCTTGTAGACAGCACAAACTGCTGCTACTGAGCATTGGTAGTGCAGGGAGTGAACGTCTGTTGATATGATGCCAATCAAGCAGGCTGTTTCGTCCTAAATGATGTCAAGCTTCTTGATTATTGTTGGAATTGAACTCATCCAGAGAAGTGTAGCAGCAGCATGGTCAAGGCAGTAAATGTTTACTTCACATTGGTGTTGACTAAAGAGGACACAGTTAATGCAGCAGTAGAAAAGTTGGAAGGATAAAAACAGATAGAAGGGATACTTCAAAGTCACTGGTCAAGAGTGGAAACTCTACCATTTCAATTGCTGATTAAAGAAACTATGGAAATTGTGGAACCTGTGATCGCTATTTGTCAACATTCAATAGTTATGGGGATGGTGCCTGAGTGCTACAGAATTGTAATTTTTACAGCTCTGCCTTAAAAAAGCAGGAATAAATCAATGAACTACAGACCAGTGGTGCAGTATGGCATAGTGGTATAGACAGCTAACAATCCAAGACGAAAATAAATTGCCACCATCGCGATGATGGGGAAGTTTAGGACATGTGAGCTTAAAATCGGAGTCAGGCCTATCAGGAGAGGTATTAAAATACATTTCTTCATACAAAGAATGGTAGAAGGATGGAACAATCCCCGACAAAAAGCAGTAGGTACCAATTCAATTAATAACTTAAAATCATATGTCAAAATTTTTTTACTTGCCCACTGTCTGGAAGGATATGGTACAATGGTGAATGGATGAATATAAACAGACCAGGCTCAAAGGCTGAAAAACAAACTCTTGCTCCAACAAAATAATTATTTTACTTCAATAGGCTCCACAATTTAGGAACAACGTCAAGGCTGGGGGAAGACGAGAAGGAGAGTTACTCAAGTGGTATTGGCAACAAAAGTGGGACACTTAGATGAATGTAGATTGTGCTTTTTTACAAATAGCAAAGGTTTAGGATAGATTTGAGGAACTGAAAATTCTGAAGCTTTGAAAAGAACTGTTTTCAGTGACAGAAGGATCAGTACTCAGACAATAAATATAATAGATTGGCGACAGAACACACAGATGTCATAGATTCATACAGCATGGAAACAGACCCTTCAGTCCAACCAATCCACAATTACCATGTTCCAAAACTAAATTAGTCCCACCTACCCCATATCCCTCCAAATCTTTCCTATTGATGAACGTTTTAACTGCACCTGCATCCACCACTTTCTCTGGCAGCTCATTCCACACAACAAGTGCAATCAACCTCCTATGCTCCAGTAAAAAAAGTCTCATCCTTTACAGTCTATTTTTATAACTCAAACTCTCTGTTCTTAGAAGCACCCTGGTAAAACTTTTCTGAACACTCTCAACGTTAATAATATCCTTTCTATAACAGAGCGACCAGAATTGGACACACTGCTCCAGAAGAGGCCTCACCAACTTCGTGTACAACCTCAACATGACGTCCCAATTCCTTTATTCAGAGGTCTGAGCAATGAAGACAAGCATGCTAAATGCCTTCTTCACTATCCTATCTACTCAAGATACAAGTTTCAAAGAATTATATAACTGAATCCCAAGGTGTGTCTGTTCTACAACACTATCCAGGGCACTACCATTAATTGTATATGTCCTGACTTGTCTGTATTACCAAAATGCGGGTACCTCACATTTATCCAAATTAAATTCCATCTGCCACTCTTCAGCCCATGAACCCAACTGATCAGATCTCTTTCAAATCTAAGACAACCTTCCCACTGTCCACTATACCACCAATTTTGGTGTCATCTGCAAACTTACTCATCCAAATCATTTACGTAAATGACAAACAAAAGTAGATCCAGTACTGATCCCTGTGGAACACCGCTACACCGCTAGTCACAGCGTCCAGTTCGAGAAGCAACACCCTCCTCGCCCCACCCCCACCATCCTATGTCTCTTACCATAAAGCCAATTTTTAATTCAACTGGCAAGTTCACCCTAAATCCTGTGTAATCTAACTTGACTAATTAGTCTGCTAGACAGAACCCTGGTCAAAGGTTTTACATGTATTTTTCTTTAAGCAGCGAGTTATGATCTGGATTGTACCGTCTGAAAAAGCGTTTGAAGTAGCTTCAGTTGTAACTGAAAATTGAAAGGATAAACATTTGAAGGGCAGAAAATTGCAGGATAGGGGAAAATGATGAACGAAAAATTCCTAGTACAAATTAAACAGCAAAAGACCAAATTTCAAGAAAACACTCATTGTTATTTCTAGTCACAAAAAGTAACATCACTGAAAATAGAAGAAGAACATTCAAGATTTCAGTGCGCACTAGCTCATCATTTGGGGCTTGTTCAGACGAAATGGTCTGATAGATTGGACATTATATGAGATGTCCTTATTTTTACGTTTTTCTTCTAACTTCCCGAAGTCACCTACAGGGAGGATGAATTATACAGGGATGTTGTACAAGCACATCTGCAATACTACTGCACTCTGAAGCATCATATATTTACATACCTGTTGACTGCAAAGCCAGGTCAAAGAAATTTTGTGAAGTCTGCTAAGGTGCAACTGAGAGCTCTAAATACTTTATAATGGCACCTTACAATGGATTGTGGAATCCAGTTTAGTTGGAGACATTAAGGGCTTACATGTCAATCCAGTTTCAGAGTTGGATGATTTGCACAGGTCACTAATTGATGATTGAAGTATTCATTACTTTTTACACCAAATTTAAGCACTGACATGAGCCAACAGGGAGCACACTTGAATTTAAAACTTTCTATAGATATAGTTTACAAACCAGCAAACATTTTTAGGAATTGATTTTACTGGATTCCCTTGTAAGTGAAATTTGCTCATAATTTAAAATAACTATCCTACCTTAGCGAGAGTATCCTGTAGTTGGTTTGCATCATTGCGAGTGTGGGCCAGTTCTTCCTGCAGGTTATTATATAAGGCCTCAATTTTCTCTTTGTCCAATCGTGTAGTCTCCAAGAGTTCTTGTAAATCTGACTTGTCGCCTGCATTGTGAAAAGCATACAAATCTGCAACCTTCTGTTTCTCATGCTCTAACAGAGCCTTGAATCTGTTCAGTTCAATCTGATCATTTGCAATAGTTGCTTTATATTCTTCCAACGCTCCAGCAAGGGCTGTTTTGGCTTTTTGCTCTGACTCCATTACTCGCTCCATTTGATGGTTACGTTCTTTGAGAGCTCCAATCAATTCTTGAGCATCTTTATTGTCTTGCTCAGCCATTTTCAGGGTGTTGCTTAAATGCTGCTGCACTCCAAGAAGTTGCTCACGTTCAAAACGTGCATTTTCAGCAAGGTCCATGTATCTTTGTTCTAACTCCATGTAGCGACCACTTTTTACATCTTCATCTAAAACGTAGGAAATGTGGTGTTCATCTAGCAAAGAACAAAAATACTCACTCTGTCGACTGAAGTGTTCTAATTTATCACTTTGTTGACACAAGGAATCCATTAGAATGACCTTTTCCTCTCCTAACCTTTCATTTTCAGAATTCAACTCTTGTGTTATCTGCTGAAGATCTGCCAGTTCCTGAAGTGTAGCTTGGAGCTCCTCTGCTGTGCTGTGTTGATTTTCTTCCATCTGGTGAATGCGCTCTGTTAAACAGGCCACCGACACCTCACTTACATTTCCACTACTCCCTTTCCTTGAGCGCTCCCTACTTGGTGCACCCTCAGACTCAGATGATGATGATGGTGCATCTAATGCATCATCGCTGGAAGTAAGTGGTTGGTAGACCTCACTGGACTCACTGTCCAGGTTGTCCAGAGAATTGCTGCGGTTATCAGTTAATGTGTTCTCCTCTTGGCTCAACAGATCTTCCATAGAACCAGGTGCTGATCCCTCCACTGAAGAAGTTAAGGTACCACCATCACTCTGATTACCAGTAGCTACATCAGGACTTGAGGATTGTAAGCCAAATAATTTCTCCGCACAATCTAATTTTTGCTCCAAAGAGAAGCCAAGAGCATTTAATCGATCTTTTAACATTCGGTTCTCATTTTTTAGCTGATTTAGCTCATCCCGGATTGTACTATTCTGTTCTTCCAACTGGAGGAGGCTTGATTCCACATCTCTAGGCTGAAGGGGTACGGTATCTTCTTTTACTTCAATTTCCTCCTTTCCCCCTTCTTCCAAGAATTCATTGCTCAGTCCCAGCTGGGCACGCATGTCTCTGAGTTCGTTTCTAAGATGCAGGATCTCCACATCCTTATTTTTAGCTAAAGTGAGAAGATCTTTAACCTTTGCTTCGAGAGCAGTTTTATCACTGATCTGGCCATCAGATCTGGACTTACTCATTCGGGTTTCAGACTCTGTTGACATCCGGCTGCGTGAGCGTTTAGCAACATCATTACCTCCCTGGCCGGCAGATGAGAATTTTTTGCTTATGCTCTGTCGTGTCCGATCACGGATTTTATCTCTGTTCCAACTGATTTCTTTATTTCCTGAAGTTGCACTCCGTTTTGCTGTGGCACTCACACCTAATGACACAAATAAAGGACACTTAATTTCAATACTTTATCCATTTTTCTTACATCAAGTTGAGCAATTGCCAAAAGACAGTGGAAAAATTCAAAAACATAATTATAAAAATGACAACCTTTTCATTCACAATCTCCAATAAAGCAACTTCTGAGCTGGAAACAGCAAGGTTATTCAACAATGAAGTGCAATGCGGTGTGCTGAAATGAAGCCTAGGGAATTTTCTGCCACAAAATGTGGTTGAATCCAAATCATTGAATGTTTTCAAGGAGTTAGGCAAAGCTTTCAGGGCTAAAGGGATCAAAGGGTAGGATGAGAAAGCGAGTTCAGGGCACTGAGCTGATTGATCAGCCACGATCATTGAATGGTGCGACAGGATCGAAGAGTCAAATAACCTACACCCTCTCCTATTTTCTACGTTTCCACTCCTTACCACTGACGTCTAAATACCAAGGTCCATTTTCTTCATCATCATCTACCATCCTACCAGTTACATAATTTAATAATGGAGTTGGTGACTAACATTGTTTCCTTCAAAATCCAGCAGCCTGCCTACACCTGATGGTTTTGCAGAGTGTAACAACAAATGTCAGCACAGAATGGGGAACTTCCAAGAAGAGTTGCTATAGTCTTACATATAATCTACTGAATTCCATTATGTACTCTTCTATTTAGTGATCTTTGCTCTTCCTGGATGTCAAGATTTTACTATGCCTCATAAGCAGTTAGTAAATCTACTATTTGATTATTTTTTAATCTCTGAAAGTTTAGGCTTTCAAACCTTCACCAGGCCCATATCATCATTCTCTAATTATGAAAAAAATCTTCATATCCCACTTTTGTATGGTAGCAGAAATGCCAAGGCTATACCTTCTTTCCTCTTCAGTAAAGAAATGTAAGATCACATGATTACTTTATTTTTCCATCGGCTGTAAGGGTTGCATTCAGGGTAATCATACATTGATACTTTGGATTACGTTGTCAAATTCTTTATGTTTGTTGATTGCATTATGGGTTGAGAATTATGCCTCTAGGCATTCCTGTGCATATCTATGTTTGACTTGCGCTCCTATGGCTACGTTGTCCCACTTAAACTGACGGCCTTCAATGTCCGAGTGTGCTAATATTAGGGAAAGTCTGTCAAGTTGTTTTGCAGTTAGCTGATGTTCGTGTATTCTGATGGCTAGTTTCCTTCCGTCTGTCTGACATAATGTTTGTGGCAGTCGTTGCATGGTATTTTGCAAACATGCATCCGCATGTCATGGGTATACGGGTCTTTAATCCTTCTGAGCGTTTGTAAAGTGCAGTTGTGGGCTTGCCTGCTAGCGGTAATTCCCTAGTGGTCGTAGGAGTTTCGTTGTCAGTTCCGACGTTCTTGATGTAGGGCAGTGTGGCCAGTGTGTCAGGGCGCACTGTGTCCTCTTGATGTGGTCTATTTAGCAGGCACGTGCAGATAAAGTTGAGGGGATATCTGTTCATAGCAAAGATTTTGTACAGGTGCTCTTCCTCTTTCTTGCATAGTTCTGGCATGTAGCAGTGAGTGATGGTCCATTTAAATAGTGTCCTAACACAGTTCTGTTTGTGAACATTGGGATAGTTGCTGTGGAAGTTGACGATTTGGTCAGCGTGAGTTGTTTTCCTGTATACCGAGGTTTGTAACTCCCCATTGGTCAGACTTTCAACACGGACGTCCAGGAAGAGAAGCTGACTGTTGGTGTCTTCTTTCATGAATTTAATCCTGGCAAATATGTTACTGATAAGGTGCTGGGTCTCTTCCAGTTTGGTGACTATAATGGTGACAAGTATGTCACCCAGGTACCGGATCCACAGTTTAGGTTGAATTCAGAAAAATGTTCTAGTCTTTGCATCAATGCCTTAGCAATGAATCCTGAGATGGGTGACTACAGATCTATGGAAAGGTCACCAGACCCGAAACATTAACTCTGATTTTTTTCTTCATAGATGCTGCCAGACTCGCTGAGCTTTTCCATCAATTTCTGTCTTTGTGCCTGATTTACAGCATCTGTGGTTCTGTTGGTTTTCACAAGTCTGTTGAGTATGTTGTCATGGCTGATGGAGCTGCTGGTCTGTGATCCTGGTTCCTCTAGTAATGTGGCCAGAGTTTCTTTATCTAATGGGATATCAATTGATGTGAATAATGCTGCGGCATCAAAGGATACCATAATCTTGTCGTTAAAAATTTTTATGTTCGGGGATACTGAGGGATTCTTGGGTTGAGTGGCTGGAATGGAGTGATCCATCGACTAGGTGTTTCAGTCTCTGTTGTAGGTCCTTGGCCAGTTTGTGTGAAGGTGCACCCATCAGAAGGACAAAAGGTCTGCGGGATATGTCTGGTTTGTGTATTTTTGGAAGTCCATAAAAGCAGGGGCTGTTGGTGCTTTCTGATTTCATTCTCATGTAGTCTGTCTGGGTTATTTGTCCCGCATCCTTTAATCGCTTTAGTGTCTTGGTGATCCTATTCCCTAGCTACAGTGTTGAGTCTGTAAGTGTTTGTATCTGCGAGCTGTGCCTGTACCATCTCAACGTAGTCTGGTTCATTCATAATGTTGGTCGTGCGCCCATTGTCCGTTGCTGGGATTATAATATCCTTGTCTTACTTCAGTTTTTCTAGTGCTTTTCTCTGCGATATGTTCAGGGTGTCCAATTCTTCCCTTTTGCTCAGTGTGAGGATTATAGTTTGTCAGATGGCTTGTTGTGTTTTGCCTGTGAGTTTGGTGTCTTCTAATGTAGTTTCCAGGGCAGCCATGAAGTCTGTTTCTTTGTTCGCATCTTTGTGGTTACAGTTCAGTCCACAGAATAGGTCAGCTTTCTCAGTTTCTGACAGACGTCCACTGGATAGGTTTCTTATCCATTGTGTCCGGTTTGTTGTTGTCCTTGTCTTTGTGGTGGATCAGTTTACAACGTTTCTCTTGTAGCTTGTGTCACTTCTTTGTTTTGGTCCTGTGTTATTTGATGGTGATGGTCTGTTCTAGGGTTGTAGTCCATTGCTGTCCGTAGTGTTTAGGTACTGTGATTTTTGGTGTGAAATTTCCCGTTCATACTTGTAGAGTCAGTTATGGGCATCATTATTCATTAATAGTAGCATTCTGCGTCCATTCTGTTCAGCTATTATTTATGTCTGTGGGGTGTTCAGTGGAGGTTTGTACTTCACACTACGGAGTAGTACCTGGTTCCTGAGGCATTTGTGAAGAAAGTGAGATAATGGGAACTGCAGATGCTGGAGAATTCCAAGATAATAAAATGTGAGGCTGGATGAACACAGCAGGCCAAGCAGCATCTCAGGAGCTCCTGAAATGCTGCTTGGCCTGCTGTGTTCATCCAGCCTCACATTTTATTATCTGTGAAGAAAGTGAAGTTGTTCACAGGTAGCATTTATTCAGTTGGCGAAGGTTTCCCATTGTTGGGCAATGTTTAGCGTGCTGCGCCCATAGAAGTTTAAGGTTTTGTAGAGATTTGTAGTTCGGGTAGTAGGCAAGGTTACTGACTTGTTCACCAAGTTGGCCTGTTTTCGTTCAGATGTTTCGTCACTGTGCCAGGTAACATCCTCAGTGAGATCTCCCATGAAGCAATTGGTTCCACTCCGCTTAGAATTTATACTGTCCAGTCTGTTATGGCGAGTCCCAGAGGTCTATAGCCCATTGAGTCTGCGCTGGTCAAAAGTAACCAAATAACTATTCTAATCCCATTTTCCAACACTTGGCCTTCAGTCTTGTATGCCTTGGCATCACAAATGTACATCTTAAACATTATGAAGGTTACAGGCAGTGAGTTCCAGATTCTCACCATCATCTAGGTGGAATATGGTCTTTGGTCCCTGACAAGTGCCCGTAATACTTCTAATCACATGCTAGCAGTTTAGCTTCTGGTCGTTAGGCTGTTATCACAGATCTCAATTCAACAAGAGTAGAGTCACCGACAGTAATGGAGAGGTAATTTCCAGGTAGTGAGCGAAGGAAGATTATAGAAAACTTTGAAATTTTTTTTGTTCTGGATGTACCCTGTTCTGCCATAAGAACAGTGCTTTGTATTGGAGAAAGTGAACACTGGGATAAAATCATACCTTGTTTCAGATGCTAATCAGCAATTTTTTTAGGGCAGGAGATAACCAAGGAGCGCTAAAACATTTTTAAATATGATGGGTATAATTGCAGTGATGAATGAAAATAAATGGCTGCAATGCTATGTGTTATTACGTCAGTGATAAGTTTAATATGCATGGTATTATCGCTTCTCGCAGGGTTTCCAACCTTCAGGACTCAGTGACCTAAACGTACTCATGTTTACATTGAAATGTGCTCTTTGGTGGCAACTGAAAAATGTGTATGATATTTACACTGAAACAGACTGGCAATATGATTCTAACTGCAGCTAGTTCTAAAAATGTGGACAAGAAAGAAAAGGAGGTAGGGCAGAGGATTATGCCCTCTAGTCCCAGATTCTCCCATAAGGAGAAACAACTCCACGTACCCTGTCAAACCCAAGAATCTTATTTTTAAATAACGTCACTCTCATTCATCTGAACTTCAACAGTACAGTCCCAAGCTACTCAACCTTTTCTCATAAGGCAGTCCATCCATATCCATTATCAGCTTAGTGAACCTTTTCGGACTGTCTGCAATGCCACATGACCTTAAGGTATAGGATCAGAATCAGGCCATTTGGTCCATCGAGTCTGCTCTGCCATTCAATCATGGTTTATGTATTTCTCAACCCCATTCTCATACCTTCTTCTCATAAGCCCTTCATCAACACTTATGAATCGAGAACCTATCCATCTCTCTTGAATACACTCAATGATCTGGCCTCCACAGCCTTCTGCGGCAATGACTTCTACAGGTTCACCACCCGTTGGCTGAAGAAATTCCGATCCACTTTAGTTCTAAAGGGTCAGTTCTTCTTTCTGAGGCTGTGGTCTCAAGTCCTAGTCTCTCCTTCTAGTGGAAGCATCTCCTTCACAGCCACTCTATTCAGGCCTCGGTACTCTGCAACTTTCAATAAATGGCTTCCTTATCTTTTTAAGTTCCAGAATCCTCAGATGCGCCCCATATGATAAACCCGTCACACCCCAGAATCATTCTTGTAACCTTGCTCTAGACCCCTCCAATGCCAGCATATCCTTCCTTAGATACAGCGTCCAAAACACACACAATACATCAAATGGGAGGACAGCCTTACACAACCTCCGAAATATATCTCTGGTCTTGTATTCTAGCCTTCTTGAAATGAATGCTAATATTCCATTTGCCTTCCTAACTGCCAAATGAACCTCTTTGTTAAGCTTAACAGAATCCTGAAGTAGGATGCCTAAGTATCATGGTGCTTCAGATTCCAGAAGCCTTTCCCTATTTATAAAATAGTTTATGCCTTTATTCTTTCTATTTAATGTATAACCTCATATTTTCCCACATTGTATTCTATCTGCCACTTCTTTGCCCACTCTCCTAGCTTGTCCAAGTCCCTCCGCAGCCTCCTCACTTCCTCAACACTTGCTCATCCTCCACAAAGGATAAGAGGACCAAAACTGTTCACAGTATTGTAGGTGTAGTCTGACTTTATGCCTTGCATAATTTTAGCAAAACTGCCTTACTTTTATGTATCAATTCCTTTGAAATAAAGGCCACATTCCTTTTGCCTTCCCTATTACCTGTTGAACTTGGCTGCTATCGTTCTGTGACTTGTACAAGACGACTTGTAAATCCTCCTGTTCTGTAACTTTCTGCAGTAGTTCTCCACTTAAATAATATTAATCTCTTCTACTGATCCTGCCAAAGTGCATAACCTCACATTTCCTATTATTTTCCATCTGCTAAGTCTATGTCCACTCGCTTAACCAGTCTATATCATTCTGCAGAGGTGACATCATTGTCACCATTTGTCTTCCCACCAATGTTTGTGTTCCTACAAATATGGCTACAGTACATTCAATATCCTCATCCAAGACTTTAATTTATACTTTAAATAATTGTGTCCCCAACACTGATACTGTGACACACCGCTAGTTATAAGGTTGCTATCCTGAAAATGCCTCCCTTATCCCTATTCTCTGTCTTCTAATAGTTAGCCTATTCTCTATCCTTGCTCATTTAATATACCCAACATCATGGGCACTTATTTTGTCAAGTAGCCTGATGTGCGATACCTTATCAAACACCTCTGGAAATCCGAATATTTTATATTCACTAGTTCTTTTTTATCCTGATTGTGTGAAACTATCCTAATAACTCTACTCAATTATATATGCCTTTTCAAGGGCTCTACAATTACTTTCTCTACAAAATGCTCTTAACATTTCCCAATGATAAATGTTAACTGGCCTAAACTGCTTGTACTTCACCGCACTCCCTTTCAGAATAAGGGTGCTCATCAGCAGGATTCCAGTCCTCTGGAAAGTTACCAGAATTTATGTATTTTAAGATGATTACTGCCAGTGCCTCCATTACTTCTGTAACTACTTCCTTTGAAATCATAGGATGCATCCCATAAGCTCCAGGGAACATATCAGTCTTTAGTCCCAATAGTTTTCCTAGAACGCTTTCTCTAATGATTGTTATTGAATTTATTTCATCGCCCTCTTTTGTCCCTTGAGTATTTGGTAACTATGGAATGCTATTAATATCTTCTACATGAAGATTAACACAAAGCAGTCAATCAACTTCTCTGTCATTTCCTGATATTCTTCCGAAGACTCATTCTTTAAAGGGCTATGTTCATTTTGACCTCTCTCTTCTGTATTAAAGAATGTCCTGCAGCTCATCTTCATATTACTCGAAGATTACCATTAATATTTATTTGCTCCTTCTTTTGGGTTTTTAAACTTCTCCAACGGCCTTACCACTCATCTTTGTCACATGGTGTGCTTTTTTTCTTTTAGATCAATGCTACCCTTAAACTTATGATGTGAAGATTCTTCAAAATCTCTTACATGTACAAAAATCAAATGCTATATTCACTTTGATGCAGGTGATGCACTTTGGTAGGAATGACGAGAAGGCAAAGTACAGGGCTAATGGTAAGAATCTTAGTAGTGTAGATGAGCAGAGAGATCTCGGTGTCCATGTACACAGATCCTTGAAAGTTGCCACCCAGGTTGACAGGGCTGTTAAGAAGGCACACAGTGTTTTAGCTTTTATTAATAGAGGGATCGAGTTCTGGAACCAAGAGGTTATGGTGAAGCTGTACAAAACTCTGGTGCGGCTGCACTTGGAGTACTGTGTACAGTTCTGGTCACTGCATTATAAGAAGGATGTGGAAGCTTTGGAAAGGGTGCAGAGGAGATCTACTAGGATGTTGCCTGGTATGGAGGGAAGGTCTTACGAGGAAAGGCTGAGGGACTTCAGGCTGTTTTCATTAGAGAGAAGAAGGTTGAGAGGTGACTTAATTGAAACATATAAAATAATCAGAGGGTTATATAGGGTGGCTAGGGAGAGCCTTTTTCCTAGGATGGTGACGGCGAGCACGAGGGGGCATAGCTTTAAATTGAGGGGTGAAAGATATAGGACAGATGTCAGAGGTAGTTTCTTTACTCAGAGAGTAGTAAGGGAATGGAACGCTTTGCCTGCAACGGTAGTAGATTCGCCAACTTTATGTACATTTAAGTCGTCATCGGATAAGCATATGGATGTACGTGGAATAGTGTAGGTTAGATGGGCTTGAGATCGGTATGACAGGTCGGCACAACATCGAGGGCCGAAGGGCCTGTACTGTGCTGTAATGTTCTATGTTCATGAAACACTGAAAAATCAGGAAAAGTTGTATTTATGCCACTATCCTAGGAACCAGTTATTCTCCCTTGCCCTGTTGTAGCTATAGACCTCAGTTACATTGGATAGAAGAAAACTGGCTTTTGTTGGTCTACATGTCAGCTAGAAAACTTCAAAAGAGTTGAGTCTCTTAAATTTGGAAGAAGGTTGCGATTCCAAATAGCAGGGTTTTATCCTTCGCATCTTATTACAAACTGTATTGACAGGTTTTTGAACTGTATTTGCTACTTAAGTGTTTCCTCCTTATTAATGAATGCCTTCTATAAGTTATACATGCCTCGCCATCAATATCATGATGTCACCTCTGCTGACAGCTAAAATATGCCCAAAGTTAGCAACCCTAGAAAAACATCTGCAAGTTCTCCAGCGAACCACCACACCATCCTAAGCTGGAATTATTTTTTTCAATCATGGGATGAGAATGTCACTGGCTAGGCCAACATTTATTGCCCAACCTAGAGGGCAGTTAAGAGTCAGCCACATCACTTTCCCGGATGTCCTCCATAACAACACAGGTGAACCTACAACACAGATTGCAGTGATTCAGGACAGAATCACATCTGAGGGAACAATCAGGAGCAGACAATAAATTCTGGCTTTTCAAATCATACCCACATCCCATGAAAGAACAAAATAATTTGAAAATCTATGCCCACTGGTTACTGAACCCCTCTACTGACTGAAAAAGTGCCTTTCTATTCTCTTTATCTATGCTCCTCAATCATATACACCTCTAGCAGATCCACGCACAACTTCCACTACTCCAAGGAAAATAGCCCTAACCTCTCCCATCTTTCCTCATAACTTGTACGTCAGTCCAGGTAGCATTCTAATAAGTCTATTTGATACACCTCCTGTGCAATCATGCCCTCGTATAATGTGATGGCCAGAACCGTGCACAGTTTTCCGATTTTGTCATTTTCACTATGGACGTCCAATCCCTGCATACCTGCATTCCCCACGCAGATGGCCTAAAAGCCCTCTGCTTCTTCCTCTCCCGTAGGCCCAACCAGACCTCCTCCACCAACACCCTCATCCACTTAACTGAACTCGTCCTTACCCTTAACAACTCCTCCTTCCACTCCTCCCACTTCCTACCGTCTAAGGGGGTGGCCATGGGAACCTGCATGGCCCAAGCTATGCTGGCCTCTTCGTAGGATACATGGAATAGTCCCTCTTCTGCAGCTACACTGGCACTACACTCCACTTTTTCCTCCACTACACTGATGACTGTAATTGGTGCCGTTAAATGCTCCCACAAGGAGCTTGAACAGTTCATCAACTTTACTAACACCTTTTATCCCAACCTCAAGTTCACCTGGACCATCTCTGATACCTCTGTCTCCTTCCTGGACCTTTGCATCTATCTCTGGTGACCACCTCGAAACTGATATCTATTTCAAGCCCACCAACTCCCACAGCTACCAAGACTACACCTCCTCTCACCCACCTTCCTGCAAGAATGCGATCTTCTACTCCCAATTCCTCCACCTCTGCTCCCAAGATGAGGCACTCTACTCCCAAACATCCTAGATGTCCTCATTTTTCAATAACTGCAACTTCCCCCTTCAGTGGTCAAAAATGCACTCAACCGCATCTCTTGCATTTCCCGCAACTCTGCCCTCACACCCCTCCCCACAGCAAAAACTAAGACAGAATCCCCCTCGAACATAGAACATAGAACATTACAGCACAGTACAGGCCCTTCGGCCCTCGATGTTGCGCCGGCCTGTCAGACCGACATATCACCCCACCAACCTCCGGATTCAACACATCATTCTCCGCCACCTGCCATCTGACCCCACAACAAAAGGATATATTTCCCTCCCCACCCCTATCTGACTTCCGTGGAGACCACTCTCTCCACGACTCCCTCATTCGCTCCACACTCCCCGCTAGCCCCACCACCCTCAGCACCTTGCCCTGCAACCACAGGAAGTGCTACACCTGTTCCTACACCTCTCCTCTCATCTCCATCCAAGGAACCAAAAAAACCTTTCACATCAGAAAGATGTTCACCTGCATGTTTGCAAATGTGGTCTATCATATTTGCTCTTCCCAATATGGCCTTCTCTACATCGGGAAGACCAAGCGGAGGCTCAGAGACTGCTTTGTGAAGCACCTGCACTCGGTTCGCGACAAATGACAACACCTTCTAGTCACCAACAACTTTTCTCCCCCGCCTACTCTTTGGACGACATGCCCATCCTGGGCCTCCTTCAGTGTCACAAACGATGCCACCTGGAAACTGAAGGAACAGCATCTCATATTCCACCCAGGGAGCTCACAACCTAATGATCTCAATGTGGACTTTACTAGCTTCAAAATCTCCCCACTCCTTGCCTCGTCCCATGGCCAACCTTCCCTCTCATCCCCGCCTCCTTGACCTGTCTGTCTTCTCCCCCACCTATCCACCCCCACCCACCTCACTGACCAATCCTCACCACGGCCTACTTGCACTCACCTATCACCATCCCACCCACATTCCCCAGCCGCACCCATCCTCTCTCAATTTATTTGTGCTCCCTTCCCCATCCCCCATTTCTGAAGAAGGGTCCCGACCTGAAACGTCAGCTTTCCTCCTCCTCTGATGTTGCCTGACCTGCTGTGTACCTCCAACTTCACATTGTGTTATTTCTGGCTCCAGCATCGGCAGTTCTTACTATCTCTTCCAAATTTTAAAGTTGTTTTATACAGCACTAGTATAATCTTCCCGCCCTTGTATTCTACACCTACGCTAATAAAGGCAAGTAGCCAATAAACCGTCTTAAGCATCTTATCGCCTCACTCTGCCTTGCCCTGCTCCCTCAGGAATTTCTGGGTATGCATACCAAGACCAGTCGGTTCTTCAGTACTTTCCAGGATCCTACCATTTGTAGTATAATCCTTTGCTTTGTTACCCCTCCCAAAGTTTAGCACATCTTACTTTTCTGGGTTGAATTTAAACTTGCACTTCCCTGTCATCTGACCAGTCCAATATCCTCCTGTATTTACTGATTATCCTCCTCAATATTTACAACCCTACCAGATTTTGAGTCATCTTGATCATGCCCCCGACATTTAAGTCCACATGATTAACTTACACCAAAAACAAGGGGACAGTACCAAGTCCTGTGGAATCCCATTGGAAACAGACTTCCAGCCATAGAAAAATCCCTCTACATTCACTCTCTGCTGCCTGTCTCGCAGCCAATTTTGGATCCAACATGCCACTTTGCCATGAATCCCTTGGGCCTTTATTTTCTTGATCTTGAGGGACCTTATCAAGAGCCTTGCTAAAACATCAAATGCATTACCCTCATGATTACATCTGCAAATGACTTTATCAAATTTATCAAGTACAACCTTCTTTTAACAGAACAGCTGTGGTAGCTGCACAGCAGAATTCATTAAAATGCTTTCAGGACAATTTCCTAGAACGTGCTGTTGTGAATCCAACCAGTGGTCAGGCCATTTTGGATCCAGTAATGTGACCATTTATTAAAGCTGCCTCATTACTCATTCCCAGCTCAAAATAGTCCGATCCCTGGTCGCAGTAGGAGACAACACAAGGTTACGACATAATCGCAAGGTTTGGGTGACTCTCACAATCAACCTTGCATGGTTTTTATAACTTATGTTTTATCTGAGGCATTCAGCTGCATTACAGCTTGTAGCTCTTTCCTAGCCTGCTCAAGGAAAATTAGGAGGCAACAAATGTTTGCAGCAACATATAATATCCCATGAAAGAAAGCAAAATACAAAATAAATTAAGAGCCTGAAAGATTTTAAGAACATTTTATAAAATTAAACTGGGAACTTACACAACACCACCGGCTTCTGCTACAAAATCTTTCACCTACATGTATTTGGTAAAAAGCATTTTGTGGTTGCTAAGTAATTATGCATTGTTACACTTAGATCACTTTTTTGGTGAAGATTTAAAGTTGGATACTGGTAATTAGTTTCAGAAAAATATTGCGCTTTCAAAAGAAGAAGAACTGTATATTTTATCTACTAAATGTTATATTCAGAACACTATTTATAAGGCTTAAACAATGACAATTAACAGTCTGGATTTTAATCTAAATTACGAGGGTGCAAGGGTGTGTATACATTGTCTGGATCCAAAACATTTCAAGATAAACAGATTTCACTTTTATTTTACTTCTTAAACAATTAGCAACGATGTGCAGGAGCACAGAATTAGCTAATGCCACGAACCTACACCTTACCATCACTGTCAACTCAAGTACTAATGCTGTGCTGTTAGATGGTCTACTATACATCTAGCCTTTAAGAAGCTACAATCTCCTTTTGGGAAGATTGGTCCCATCCTGTTGTCAATTGACAGTGAAGGATTTAGTGTTCACCGTCTGCCACTCGTGTCAAAGGTTCACTAATGTCCTTCGTGCAGGAAATTTGCCATCCTTCCCTGATCTAGCCTATACATGAATCCAGGTGCACAGCAATGGGGTTTACTGCCATTTGAAGTGGCCGAGAAAGCCACTATATTCAAGGGCAGTTAGGGATTGGCCAGAAACACTGACCTTGCCGTTGACACCCATAATCTCACAAAGAATAATTTTTAAAAATATAGTACACAATTTTTGTTTCCTTATTTAGGAAAGGACATAATTGCATTAGAAGCAGTTCAAAAGAGTTTTATGAGATTCATTCCAATTGAAGGTTTATTTGAGTAATTCCTGAGATGGGTATGTTAGCTTATGAGGAAAGTGTGAACAGTTTGAGTTTACAGAACAATAAGAAATCATCTTATGAAAGCATACAAGATTGTGAGGCAACTTGACGAAATGGATATCGAAAGAATGTTTTCCCTTGTGGGAGTGCCTGGAACTCAGGGGCAGTTTCCAAAACAGTTGTCTCCTGTTTAAGGCGGAGAGGTGAGAAATCTGCTCTCAAAAGATCATGTAACTGTGGAATTTTTTTTTTTACGCAGTGCGATGGAGACTGATTCATTGGATATTTTTGAGGTTGAAGCAAACTAACTCTCCTCATAACTCCAGGGCCTAAGGTTATCAGGGGAAGACAGGAGAGGTGATTTGAGGCAACAGACGGATCAGCTATTTTATCACGTGTTGGGAGAGGCTCGAGGAGGTAATTTCTATGTTTGTGGTCTATTGCACTAAAAATATTGATGAACTGTCACTTCTGTGCTTTCTGAGATGTACTGGACCCCAGGCATGACACCTCAAATTTTACATTCTAATGCTCATATTGGAACCCTCCACTGACTCATCCCTTCTGATCGCTGCACACTGTTCTAGCCCTAAAGCTACTACCCAATCATCCTGTCATCAAAATAACCCTACTCAGTAAGAAAATTCTAAATTTACTCCTACTTCCCCACCAATGTCAACTTTGCTTTTAACCACGTAGGCCATATGCCCTGTTATTCCATTCTGAAATGATCAGTCTCTCCTCCTCTCATACACTACTTTAGCAATAGATTCATTTTTGACATATTATTCCTCGGTATAACACTCATGGCTCTTCACAAAACTTAATAAATGCTTTGTGTTAATAATGAGCTGTCAAAACGAGAGTGCATCAAATATACAGAAATAAATTACATTGCAATATTCCGCCCAGAATCACACATCCATGATCAGATTTTCCAGCACAATTTCTCGGAGTTTTCAGTGATGATGAAACTTTTCCTTATAGCAATCTATTTTCTCAGTCTCTCTGATCTATACTAACCACACTGCAGTATCAGTTTCATTATTACTAACAGTACAAAAAAAAAAGCAAGTACAAAGATGATGTGCAAGGTTGATGCTAGAATTAAGTTGATGCAATTCTGTTTGGGGCTCTTATCCCCAGAAAAGGAAAGTTTATGAATTAATGTAATTGAAGCCTTTTAAGTTAGATTTAATCCTTTGAAGAATTTAACACGGCAAGTATAGACACGTTTCTACTTATGAGTAGACCCTGAAGCAGAATCTTAAATAGGACAGCCACAAACAAAACTAAGAAGGAATTCAGAAGTTATGGTGAAAATGTGGAATTTATTATCACAGGGAATAGTGAAGCCAAAATCAAAGATGCATCTAGGGAAAACTAAGTACATTTACAAGACAGAAAACAATAGAAAGTTATACTGCTAGTGCAGTATAGAGTAGTAGGGTGGAAGGAGGCTCACCTGAAGCTTGTTTTTGCCCTGTAAATTCCATGTAATGTAGTTAGAAGAGACCAACGAGATCCAAATATCATGTTCCAATACCTCATTCCAAGTGTCCATTGTGTCATCTCAAAGAATCATAGAGGTTTACAGCATAAAAACAGTCCCGTTGGACCAAATTGTCCATGCTGCCCAGTTTTCACAATTAATGTAGTCCCATTTGCCTGTGTTTGGTCAATGTTCCTATATACCTATCCCAACCTGTCCAAGTGCTTCTTAAACGACAAAATTGCACTCACCTCCACCACTACCTCTGGCAGCCCATTCCAGACACTCACCACCCACTGTGTGAAAACATTACCCCTCTGAATGAAAAACTGCCCCTCTGTACCTATTATTTCATTCACTGTTTCTTTCCCAAATCCTTTCTCCATTGGTGCTATAATATCTCTCTGCTACTCAGTCTGTATAATTCTTACACAAAGCTTTTCAATCTTCCTTTCTTACATTTCCTTTAAACTTGTACATGGATGGAGTATGAATGAAAGACTAACAGTTGTCAGAGTTGGTAATAATGAGAGTCACAGGGATTTAAATGTACACACAGGTTGAAACAAATCTGACGCAATATAGCCAAGAGGAGGCGTTCGTAGACACAAAAACATAGAACACTTCAGCGCAGGAAGAGGCCCTTTGGCCCACTGTATGCGCAATGGCCATGATGCATTCCACATTAATCCCATCTTTCTGCACATTATCAGTATCCCTCTATTTCCTCCTGTTCATATCCATGTCTAAGTGCATCTTAAACACTACTACAGTCTCTGCTTCTACCACCTTCCCTGGCAGCACATTCTGGATACCTACCACTCTTGGTCTATAAAACTTTCCTTGCACATCACGTGGGGCAGCACAATGGTTAGTACTGCTGCTTCACAGCGCCAGGCGACTCTCTGTGGAATTTGCTCATTCTCCCTGTTTCTGCATGGATTTCCTTAGGGCGCTCCAGTTTTCTCCCACAGTCCAAAGATGTGCAGGTTAGGTGGACTGGCCATGCTAAATTGCCCATAGTGTCCGGGCATGTGTAGATTAGGTGGATTAGCACTGGAAAATTTAGGAAGGGGGGTGACAGTCTCAGCAGGTGGCTCTCTGGGGGAGTCAGTGTGGGACTCGTTAGCCAGAATGGCCTGTTTGCACACTGTAGGGATTCTGTGAAATCTCCTTTAAACTTTCCCCTTCTCACCTTAAACCTACGCCCCTAGTATATGACATTTTATCCTGGGAAAAAGACTCTGACTATCCACCTCTCATAATTTGATATACTTCTCCTCAGCGTTCAGCACTCTGGCGAAAACAATTCAAGTTTGTCCAAACTCTTTATAGCTAATACATTCCAAACCTGCAACATCCTGATAAATCTACTTTGCATGCTCTCCTATGCCTCTGTCTCCTTCCAGGAGTGTGCTGAACAGAACTGCAAACATTACTGTAAATGTGGTTTAACTAAAGTTTCATACAGCTTATACAGGATATTCAAAAGAATATGTTTGGGACAGTTTTTGAAAACACATTCTGGAGTGAACCAGACAGCAGACTATAATAGACATGAGGATGTAGAATTGATCACCGAGCCAGTGTATTTGGTTGCAGACGTTTTATCACCCTGCTAGGTAACAACATCCGTGCGCCTCCAGTGAAGTATCAGTGTCCTGTCCCACTTGTTATTTATGTGCCTTGGTTTGCTGGGGTGGTTAGCATCACTGCCAGTTCCGGTTGGAATGTTAGGCCCCCGGGAATTCATTGGCATGCCTCTGTTTGGCTTGTGCTTTTATGGATATGTTGTCCCGGTTGAATCCATGACCTTCTCTGTCCATGTGTATTGAGATCAGTGAGAACTGGTCGTGTCTCTTGTTGGCTAGTTGATGTTCGTGTATTCTTATTGTGAGTATTCTTCCAGTTTGGTGTATGTAATGCTTCTCACAGTCCTTGCATGGTATATTGTTTATTATATTGGTTTATTGGTTGTGGGTATGTTCGCCAGTAGCTGTTGGTTTGTGGGCTACCCTGACACCTAAGGGTCTGAGTAGTAGGCCAGAGTAGTAAAACAGAACTGGAAGTGACGCCAGGGATAATGGGAACTGCAGATGCGGGAGAATCCAAGATAACAAAGTGTGAAGCTGGATGAACACAGCAGGCCAAGCAGTATCTCAGGAGCACAAAAGCTGATGTTTCGGGCCTAGACCTCTCTGATGAAGGGTCTAGGCCTGAAGCGTTGGCTTTTGTGCTCCTGAGATGCTGCTTGGCCTGCTGTGTTCATCCAGCTTCACACTTTGTTATCTTGGAAGTGACGCCAACCACCTCAGCAAACAGAGACATTTAAATAACAAACAGAACAGAACACCAATACTTCACTGGAGGCGATGTTACCTAGCAGGTTGATGAAACTTCTGCAGTCAAACACGCCAGCTCTGTGAACAAGTCTACAAACTCATCCACAACCCGAGCTACAAATCTTCTCAAAAACTTATAATAGACATGGTACTGTGAAACAAAGTAAACTCAATTCAAGATTTGTAGTGAAGGCACCTTATTTAGCAGCTACCATATGACTGAATTTTACATTTAGATTGAGGCAGAAAAGACTATGTCCCAAATGTAAATAAGAGCAATTATGAGGTGGTCATGGCCTAGTGGTATTATCACTGGATTGTTAATCCAAAGACCCAGGTAATGTTCTGAGGACCTGGGATCGAATCCCACCACAGCAGATGGCGGAATTTGAATTCAATATAAATCAAAGAGTCTAACGATGACCATTGTTGATTGTTGGAAAAAACCCATCTGGTTCATTGATGTCCTTTAGGGAAGGACACTGCCATCCTCACCATCTGGGTAATAAATGCTGCCTAGCCAGCAACACCCTCATCTCATGAATGAATAAAAAACGAAAGCAGAACAAAATAAAAGTGAACTAGCAAAGAGATGAATCAATAGAGTGGATATTTCAAAATACATAAAATAGATGCATCCAATGAGAAAGACAAATTCCAAAGGACGAATCCACTCTCTTAAATTAACTAAAGTTGAAGATACTATCAGACTTAAAAAGTGACAAATAATTAGTAAAGATGAATTGTAGATCAGAAAAATGGCAGAATATAAAAATCAAAGAATGATTTTTTAAGTTAATCAGAAGAAAAAGTAACTACATAAGAGGAAGTTTACTATAAATATAAGAAAAGATAGCAAGAGAAACTATATATATTTTAAAAAGAGTAAACTAACTGAGCAATGGTCCTTTAGGCAGTCTCTGGAAATTGATAATGGAAAATAAAGAAGATTGCAAACACACAGAGTAAGTATTTTGCACTAGTCTTCACGCTAATGGATACAGGCAACATCCTAGAACTAAGTAAAACAATGAAATCACGAAATGGAAGGAAGGAACTCAAGAAAATTACAATCTCCAGGGAAGTGGGGCTCAACAAATTGTTGGTGCTACAAGGAATCAGATTTCCAGGTATCGGTAGGCTTCATTTGAGTGTATTAAAGGAAATGACCAATGAGAATCCAAATTCCACAGATTTGGCAAAATGGACTGTGTAACTACAGTTCAAAAAGGGGAAACAAACAGAAAGCAAGGCCAGTTAGCTTAAGATTTGCCATGGGGAAGATGCGACGGGGCACTTAGGCAAGTTTAAGGTAATCAGGCAGTCAACATGGCTTTGTCCAAGGGAAATAGTGTTTCACCAATTTATTGGAGTTCTGAGGAATTAACATATGCTGTGGATAAAAGGAAACCAGTGAATGTACCATATTGAGATTTCCAGAAGGCATTTGATAAGGTGCCAGATCAAAGTTTATTGTGGAAAATAAAAGCTCACACAAACAATGCTCTTAGGTATCGAGTTTTAGGGTGTTGATTAGGCAACAGTTAAGTAACTCCTGACTTGCATTTTGTAGATTGTGAACAGGCTGCGGTGAGAGAGCAGAATTCCTAGTCTCTGACTTTCTCTTGTACCCACAGCAGTTATACACCAGACCTGTTCTGTTTCCAGTCAATGGTAATCCACAGGGTACTGATAGTGGGAATTTCAGCGATAGTCATGCTATTGAAATGTGAAGCATCAGTGGCTAGATTCACTCTTGCAGAAGTTCATTGCCTAGCACTTCTGCAGCACAAACGTTACTTACTATTTTTCAGCCCAAGACCCTTTCTGCATTTGGACACGGGCTCTTTCAGTATCTGAGGAATTGCAAATGATCCTGAATATGGCACAATCATCAGTGAACATCCCCACTTTTGGTCTTATCATGAAGTTCCTGCAGTCATGTTCTGGTGCTGAGATGACTAACATCCAACAACCACAAGCACTTACTTTGTAATAGGTATGGCTTAAGTTTTGTTAAGGTTCTTTGACACAACACTCAGTAAAATGTGGCTTTCATGTCACGGACAGTTACGCTCATCTCCATTCTGGAGTTCAGCCATGTTTGAACTAAGGCTGTAATGAGGTCAGGACCTGAGTGGCCCTGGCAGAACACAAACTGAGCATCAGTGAGCAGCTTATTGATAAGCAAGTGGTTCTTGACTACACTTTTTGTGATTGCTTCCATCACTTTACTGATGATTAATAAAAGATTGATGGGGTGGTCATTGGCTAGGCTTCTCCTGCTTTGTGTGTACAGGACATAACCGGGCGATTTTACAGGGCCATGCCAGTGCTGTAAGTTGTACTGGAGCAGCTTTTGCCGGGGGAGAAAAGCAACCGGTTCTGAAGCACAAATCCTCAGTATTATTTTTACCATATTGCTAGGGCCAATGGACTTTGCAGTATCCAGTGCCTTTTAATCATCTTCCATGTCATTTAGAAAGAACTGAATTGGTTAAAGGCTGGCATTTGTCTAGCTGGGACCTTCAGAGGAAGTCAAGATAAATTACCCAGTCAGAACTTTTGCTTGATGACTGGCACATGCATCAATCTTACTTTTTGCACTGATGTGCTGGGTTCCCCTTGGATAGGAAAATTTGTGAAGCCCCCTCCTTCAGTGAACTGTTTAGCTGTGTCGACTGCAGAGCTTAGATCTGGCAGAATGGCCTCCTTCTAACCATGACAATGATGTGCTTCTCAGAGATCTAATCCATTGGTTGTGGAATCACTTAGCTTTGCCTATCATTTGCTGTTAATGTTGTTTAGCATCAAAGCAGTCCTGTATTGTAACATCACCAGATTGACGCCTCATTTTTAGGTGTATGCCTGGTGCAGCTTCTGGCATGTCATTCTGAACTTTTCATTTAACTAGGGTTGATCCCGTGGCTTGAGGGTATTGGCAGCACAAGGGATATGCCAAGTCAGTTGGACATGACATATCCAGGCTTGGTCATACAGCTCTCAGGGATATTGCCTTTAGTTTACGATTCTGAAAGCATGACTATGAGACAGTTCTCCCAATTTTGGCATTAGTGCTCAGACATTATTGAGGAGGACTCTGTAGGGTCAGCAAGGCTGAGACTGCCATTGTTTCCAGTGTCTCAGTCAATGCAAGGTAGCCCATCTGGTTTCATTCTTTTAAGATTTTGTAGCAGTTTGATGCAATTCAGTGGCTTGTTTGGCCCTTTCAGGGGCAGTTAAGGGTCAACATTGCTATTGGTCTGGAGTTACATGTAAGCCAGACCAGATGAGGGCAGTATATTTGCATTCCTTAAGGACCTTAGTGAACCAGATGGGTTTTTAATGACAAATCAAAAATGATTTTCCAGTCATCATTATACTTCAAGGACCTTCAATTTGCCAGCTTCATGCTGCCCAAGAGCAATATCAGGTGTCAGGGCCCAAATATTTACAATTTATTTTAATAACTTGGATGCAGCGATAGAATTTACTGTAGCCATATTTGCATACAACATGAAAATAGGCGGGAAAGTAAGTCGCAATAAAGAAATAAGGAATTTTCAGGTGGATATGGATAGGTTAGATGAACAGGCCAAAATCTGGCAGACAGAATCTAATGCTGATAAGTCAAGGTTATGGTCAGAAGAACAGAAAGGAAATATATCATTTAAATGGAGAGAATCTTCAGAGTACTTCAGTGCAGAGAGATCTGGGTGTCCTCATGCATGAATCCGAGAAAACTAGTATGCAAGTGCAACAATTAGTAAGGAAGGCAAATAGATTTTTGGCATTTATTACTAAAGGAAGGCAGTATGAAAATAGAGAAGTATTGCTGCAAGGATACAAGGCATTAGTGAGATCATATTGGGAGCACTGTGTACAATTTTGGTCCTCTTAGAAGGGATGTAACTGAATTGGAGGCAATTCACAGGAGGTTCACTAGATTGATTTCAGAATGAGGGGCTTGTTTTATGAAAAGATATTGAATGGTTTAGACCTATATCTCTGGAGTTCAGTGAAATGAGAGGAGATCTAACTAAGGGATACAAGAAGCTAAAGGGGACTGTCAAAGCAGATATGGGCAGGATGTTTCCTCTGTGGGGCAATATAGAGCAAGAGGTCAGTTTTAGGGCAAGGAGTAACAGATTTAAAACTGATGAGAATAAATTACTGCTGAAAGGGCTGTGTATCTGTTGAAATCACAACCCCAACCCCAGAATGTGGTGGATGCCAGGACATTGTGTAAATTTATGGAGGAGATGAAGAGATTTTTAAATAATAATGGGTTGAAGTGTTACGGAGAGAAGGTAGAAACACAGTGTTGAGGTTGAGACGAGACTAGCCATGATCGTATTGAGTGGCAAGCAGGCTCAAAGGGCTGAATTGCCATTCCTGCTCCTAGTTCTTACACTCATATGTACTAACTCCAGATTTTTAAATTCAAATTCCACTAGTTGCTGCGCTGGGTGCAATGTCAGGTTCCCAGAACATTACCTCAGTCTCCAGATTACTAGTCCAATGACAATGTTAAATGCAATTAATATGTAAATAACACTGTACAACAAGTAAACATTAGGTAACGCTCCTGAATTACTCGTTCTTTAAACCTCAAACACATAATCAAGGCTTGGCAAGTTGGGGAGTACGAAATGAGGAATCATATGATGACCACAGAACTGTGAGATGTATTAAGCTGGTTTGTAATGCATACAGAACTCAGCATGCTGGAGAATGCAAGATCACAGACCTTTATGAGTTACCTTAAATATAAACTGTACCATATTTGAATAAAAGAAACAAATTAACAAAATTTTAGAACTAAAAACAGGAGCTTCAAACACCAGAACGGAATGCAAACGCAAATCCAGTTGAATAGGAACAAACCTGCAGGATTCTTTGCTTTGCCATCAGGGTTGCTGCTTATGGTTGATCCTGATGCTGCAGAATTTGACCCAATTGATGAGGATGGGCAGAGGTTCTTCTTAACTTTGGTAGAGGTGGTCAAAGTCAGTCCACTGGGTGCTCCAGCCAACAGATCATCATTGCTCCTGCTCTTGCTCTGTTGTATAAGGAGAAACCACAAGGATAAAGGTGCAGTAAATTTTAGTAATATTAGCTGAATTTGCCTCAGGACATTTCCCAGAAGGTGGAGATGTAATGACAGAAAACCCAGCTAAAACAACCATCTCAAAAAATAATGTCCATAGGTTCAGATAACCTGGCGTAACTGGTCCAAAACAGTTAATTGTTGAGCAACCCCATTATTAAGATTATAACCAGAATTTTGATAGCTGCAGGCAGTACGCTGTGTAACCAAATTTGGAAGGTTAATCCTGCATCTGATTCACTAACCACAGTGATTATAATGAGGTCAGCAAGGTGGAATATAAATTCCCTATTTGGGGCTATTAATCTGGTCCGATCAGGCAGCCCTGGCTGACAGATAGAAACAGGGGTGTAAGAATGTCTTACACATGGAGCGGCTCTGAGGGAGCTGGTTTGTGTCAAGAACTTTCCAAGTGTAAAGGGTGACTTAGCGATGGGATACCGACCTCTGTAGAGTTAGTTCACAATCCTATCGCAACAATAAAACCTCCCAGATGGAAGAACATAACAGTGGCATTAACAATACTGGTTGTTTAATAGAAGTTTTGATAAAAGACCACTGATTTGAAACACAGTTTCTGATGTTTTCTACTAAAATCAGTGCACATAGTTATTGTATCCATACCTGTGCTAGTTAGCAAAGTCACTGTTCTAAAGGGCAACCAGTTCACTGTGTGATGCTACTGTGGCTTCAAGAGGGGTATTTTGTCTTGGTTGTTTTTCTTTGAAGAGAATTTTTAAGACAGAGGTACCAACCTGCCTATTTGAATCTTACAAAGCAAAGGCCTTGAAAGACCTTGGGTTTTTCTTTAAAAAGAAATTGGAAGCAGCCTGTGATCATGGGAACTGCAGATGCTGGAGAATCCAAGATAACAAAGTGTGAAGCTGGATGAACCCAGCAGGCCAAGCAGCATCTCAGGGGCACAAAAGCTGACGTTTCAGGCCCAGACCCTCTCTGAAGAAGCTTGGCCTGCTGTGTTCATCCAGCTTCACACTTTGGAAGCAGCCTGAATGGGTGGGGTCAAGCTTCCATAGAACCAGGATTTTAAGTTTTAGTGTTTCAGTAGTCATTGATGGGGTCTTGAAGCTGGGTTTGGAAGTTGCTGCACATCTCTCCCTGCTATTCTCACTCTCACTCTCTCTCTCTCTCGGAGATTTTTCTTGATGTTTTTTCAACCTAAACTGGAGAATTGTTTGAGAGACAAACTATTTTACTGAATTTGCTTTTGTTAAGGGTGGGTTAATGGGATATTACGATAACGGCACAATTACTGTTTAGTAATTGATTAATCTATAAAGTTTTTCAGTACAGTTATTCCAATTTCTCAGTGATAGCAAGAACTGCAGATGCTGGAGTCAGAGATAACACAATGTGCAGCTGGAGGAACACATCAGGCCAGGCAGCCAACTGTTGGTCATAACCCAAAACATCAACTTTCCTGTTCCTCTGATGCTGCCTGGCCTGCTGTGTACCTCCAACTCTACACTCAGTTACCTCTTATTCCAATTTCTTCTTTCTTTTGTTGTAGTTTAAATGCAGCATATGAACAAAATGTGTTTTGCTTCAAGGCTGGTGGTTTGCTCAACCAATTGGCATCCAGAATGCAACGCATGGCACTTGCCTTGAAAATAAACAAAAAAATTAGGATCAAGATACCTTCTTAATATTTTTCAATGGGGTTTGGTCTGGTCCATTGTAACTAAGACAGTTTCTCAGGAGGGCTTCAGGAGTTATATCCAACAACAATGTGGTTGATTTTTACATAATGAAATTAAAATACTGGTGTTTCTGGAAATCCGAAATAAAAAACAAATGCTGGAAATCTCAGTGGGTGTGGCAGCATTCTTAAAGAAAAAACAGAGTTAGTGTTTGGACTCAATATGACTCGTCAGAACAAATTCAAGCTCAGCACAACACAGAACTTGTCTTCTGTGCCTTCACCTCTGTATACAGTTCTTTGGCCAGAAGGGCTCCATGATTGCAGACCCTTTGATTATTTCCAGAATTCTCCATTCATCTGCAAGATTCCCTTTGGTCTCTCACCTGGTCTTGACTTTTTCATTGTAAATTGTTGACTTGATATTTGCTGTTTCAATGTCTTTGCTTCCCTCATTCACTCTAAGCTACTTCCCCCGGATCAGAAATCTATGCATACTTCGACTTCTACGTAGAAGAGCCTCACTGGCCATACTGAATAGCCATCTAAGCAACTTCATCAATGAGCTTTTCACCATCAGTGTCAGAAGTGGGGATCCTTGTTCATGATTGCACAATGTCCAGCACCATTCACAACTCCTCAGGTACTGAATCAGTCCATGTCTATACGCAGCAAGGTCTGGACAATGTTCAGGTTTGGGTTGAAGGGTGGCAATTAATTTTTATACCAAACCAATGCCAGTTAATGGCATTCTCCAATAAGAGAGAATCTAGCCATCATCATTTAACACTCAGTGTCGTTGCCATTGGCCAGTATTCCACTGTTAACGTCCTTGAGGGTTACGTTTGGCCAGAAACCTAATTGGACCAGTCATGTGTATACTCTGGGTGGGTCAGAGGCCGGGAACTCTGCAGTGAGATAACTCCTATCCTCTTAGGGCCTGTCCACCAACTGCGACACGCATCTGAGGAGTGGGCTGGAGTGCTCAGAAGAAAGCAGTGGGGTCAACTGGCACCCTTTTCACCAGTTTGAATGGTCAATTCCACTAACACTGGCTCACAAGTGGAAGCAGTATATGTCATATACAAGGTTCACTGCAACAGCTCACCAATCTTCTTTCAATATTACCTTCAAAAGCATCAACTTCTGCCACATAGATGGATGGGGACATCAGAGACATGGAAAAACCATCTGCAAGCGCTCTCCAAGCCAAACACCATCCTGATACAGAACTGTATCGTTGCTCCTTCAATGCCACTATGTCACCAGATAGACTACAGCAGTTTAAGACAAGAGCCTCTACAATCTTCATGAGGCAGATAAGGGATGGACAACAAATGCCACACTACATTCACATCCCATGAAAAACTTTTTTTAAAAAAGTCGCAATCCAGTACTTGTTAATGATGGAGGGAGTAATCAGAGTCTAATTCAAGATGTCGACAGTCAGCTTGCTGATCCTTCCAACATTGTTCCCTTATTTCTAAAAAGGGAATTGTGTGTGAAGATACCAAACAGGCAAACTTACCTATAGTGATAATGGAATACACACCACTTTATGTTATATTCACTCTCGTGTGAGGTGTCTGAACTCTCTCCTTCCCTCTCGATCTTTCCCACCCAGCAATTCACCCATCCCTGATACACCAACTGCCAACTACCGCCTCTAATTTTTCAGACACATCGCAAAATATGTCAGCATGTGCTTCTCCTCAGCCATCCATCACCACCTAATCGTTGATTCCTTTTGTTGTCTCTGTTCCCGCACTCACGCCCAGCCAATCATCCTTCATTGGAGGGATTCTAATTAATAGTATTAATTAAGGTCTGAAGTCCCCTATCTAGTTGTTGTTTGCACATCCTGAAAAATTGCTCTCTCATATTTCTGCACCATTAAAATATTGTACTGTTTAAAGAACTGACTAAGTTATCTCGATAAGAGTTATTATTGCCTAACCTCCTGCTCTCCAGCCCAGAGCACCTCAACATGCTCCAAGAATTTTTGTTGCCTGTTCTTATGCTTGCATTCAAAATACTGGGTATCTGCAACTTTTGCCTTGAATGAGACAAAACTGTAACAGGATTGTCCACCCGGAGATGATATACCTCAGATTTTGTATCTAGGTACCTTGGTACTTGAGATGGCTCAGTGAATGGCGACTTTGTACACTTTTCATTGTTTTCCTGCATCCCTGTACTTGAGTACATGCAGCAATAAAACCTAGTTCTAATTAAGGTAAGGGGTGTGAACTTTAAAGGGGATGCAAGGAAAAATGTTTTCACCCAGAACTCTCAGCTTTTAACAAAGGCAGAAACCCTCATAACATTTATGAACCACTAGGATGTGCACTTGTGATGTTCGTAAATACAAGGCTCTGGGCCAAATGCTGGAAAGTGGGATTAGGACAGTAAGGTCCGTGTTGTCTCGAAGGACTTAAGCACCTTTTTCAGTGCTGCAGACCTCTCTGACATTCTCAAGATATGCAACATGATAAAGGGAAAGATAGGTTTAAGTTGTTAATTTACTCAACAACACAAGCGTCTCACTTTCTGGAAAAATAGCTTTTTCAACTCTCAACTGGTAATTTAAATCCAATTTTTCTGGTGATTTACAGATGGTTCTATAAAGCTCCTCTATTCCATTGCGGGAAGGTGGAGGTGCTGTCATCGTTACACGCATTGATGCTTCTCCCACCAAGAATTCTTGCCTTGTCATGGCCATATCCAGAGTTCAATACAGAGGCCTTAAATACTACCATATGGTTAAGTCACAATCACTGAAGGCAGACTGCTTTTTTTTTCAGAATAGCTTTAATTAGAAATCATACTGACAAATTCTAGACATATTCTTTATGGTGACCATTACTGCCACCAGCACTTCACTTCAGATTGGCTATAATTAATTGAATTTTTTTTTAAACTGCTGTGGTGGGATGTGGACTGCAGTCTTTGAAATACGAGCCTAAATCTCCAGATTACTGGTCTAGCAGTATAACCACAGCCTCAGGATTGCGTCCAGATGCAAGACTGTAACAGCTAAGGCAAGGGGAAAAAGGAAAAACTCTTATTAGCTGATGATGCAAGGACAAAGAAGAACAAATGCTGGATGGATCTGGATGCAGGAAGAATGAGGGGAGAATTTTCTATGCAGCATGTAGTAATAATCTGGAATTTTCTGCTTGAGGATTGTGGAAGCAGAAACAATCAATGATTCCAAAAAGGAAACTGGATGGGGACTCAGACAAAAGGAACCTGCAGGGATATGGGGACTGCGTGGAGATTGGGATTGAGGAGATTATTCTGCAGGAAACAACCACGGAATTAAAGGACTAAATCATCTCCAATTTTGCCAAAAGTGACTGACAGTAAGTGCATTCTGACATTCCAACCTGTTCCATTGTTAGAATTGAAAATTCCAATCCTGCAGTTTTAACCCAAGAATAATTCTCCTAATGACCTGCCCTGGAACACTCTGTACCGATTCTTACATTTATTTTCTTTTAAGACCATCTGCAAAGAAATCCAGTCTGCACTGGATTATTTGCTTAGTTCTTCCAAGTTATGCTATGATTTGCTGAACAGATGCCAACACAATAAAAGCAATAATGTTATTTATCCAGTCCTTTCCCATCTGGTTTCAATAAAAGAAAAACTGCTTTAAAAAAGCAACTCTTCCTACTAATCACCTGAAACAAGACAGCCATTAACAAAACACTGAAAACACTTCCAAACGTCATTCACAAATTAACTTTAAAATGGATATTGTTTCAAAGACATGTTTCAAGTATTGTACTGAACGTAATCACAATAGTATATGCTTGTCCAGTAGATGGTCGACGTTTCATTACAACAAAAAAGGAAAGACTGATGGAACCAAGTCTTTTGGAGTAGGAATTTAATTGTATAAGCTTTACAAAAGGACTACATTCTCATAGTTCCAGGAGTGCCAGGTTATTTTCCCCAGTTCCCCACCTTTTCAGAACGTGAAAATAGCGCAGTATCAAAAAGTGATCTCAGTGACAGGGCTACTCATTTAGAAGTTGTTTAAATCAAACTTCAATTCCCATTACATAGAATTCCAGGAATTTTATTGGTTTATAGAGGTTCCATCTTTCTCTTTCCATAAGCCAAAATTCCGAGACGCAGGCAAGACAGAACAGGAGGACAAAGATTTGTAAAACCAACATGCTAATTTCTTTAAACCCTCAACAATTCCACACTAGTTAGCATAATGTTTTGAGACTATAATGTGGAAAACATTAATCATTTGGAAAATCATTTGAATAAATAGAGGGCTGCACAGATTTGTTAACAGCAAATCATTTTTGACCAATTTGACAGAGTTCTTTGATGGAAAAGGTTGATCGGTGTAGCAAAGTTGTTCTTTGCATAAGAGCACAGTGATGCCAAAGTTGCATCAGGAGAGATGGTAGTATTAGATAATGTCACTGGGTTTATAATCAAGGGCTCCAAGCTAAAGGTCTGCAGACATGGGCGACTGAATCCCAAACTGCGTGGAATATGTATTCAATTACAACACAGATTACCATGTGATACATTTGTTGAAGCCTGTAAGATTAAAAGGACAGTGACAATGTGGATCAGAAATTGACTGAGATAAAAGCAATATCCTCGGGGTTACCAATGACCAGAAATTCAACTGAATTCACCATATAAATACTGTGACTCCAACAGAAGGTCAGAGGCTAGAATTACTGCAGCAAGTAATTCAGCTCCTGACTCCCTAAAGCCTGTTTACAATCTACAAGGCACAATTCAGGAGTTCAACGGAATATTCCCTACTTGCCTGGATGATTATAACTCCAACAACACTTGAGAAATTTGACACCATCCAAGGCAAAGAAGCTGCTCGACTGACACCTCATCCACAAACATCCACCTCCTCCACCATCAACACTCAGTAGCAACAGTATTACCTATAAGATGCGCTGTACAGATTCATCAAAATGATCCTTAGACAGCACCTCTCAAATTCACAACCACTTGCATCCCTGAAGGACAAAAGCAGCAGGTATATAAGAACACCACCACCAGCAAGTGCCCCTCCAGGCCAAACAACATCCCAACTTGGATATATATCGCCTTTTTTCAGGTGGGTCAAAATCCTGGAATTTTCTGTCCTTGAAATTGTGGGTTTACTTACATGAATTGCAGCTGTTCAACTACGTAATGGCCTCTAAGCAACTAAGTAATTGAACTGAGTGCAGGAATGTGATACAGTCAGTTCTGCTATAACACGATAGTTGCGTTCCTGTGCAATATTGGGTTACAGAAAACCACACTCCAGAAATAACAGGGCCTCTGGGAAAAAGTAGGGTTAGTGGCAGACTACCAAACAAAAAAATCACTCAAAGCCACTCAAAAATCACGCAAAAGCCTAACACAAATGGTAGGACAATTTGAAATGTTTAATTCATATCGAATAATGATATAAAAGTAAATGTAACATTTTACCTTGAAAAAATGTCAAGATGACTTCTTGGGGGAGGTGTTTGCACTGTAGCTCTCACAGAAAACACTTCACAACAAAGCCCCGCAAAATGATCATGTGATGCTGCCAGGGAGACTCTTTTGGCGCTAACATTGTACCTATTCATGACAAAGCCGGTGAAATGATCATGTGGTGTTGACGCATATTCTGCCAAGCACAGATGGAAACGTGTTCTAGCCAAAACAAGTTCGTGTTTTAGAAACAGAAATAGTTCTCCATCTCATCAATTGAGTTACAATCAACTTGCATTGACGGAACATGCTTTACAGCAGAACCGACCATACCATTTGGAATGAAGAACAGATACATGAGTTAAATGGTAAAATTTCAAAGTGGACGGGTCAGGAACAGTGTATATTTATGAAGTATATACATGGAGTACATTCAGCTACCTAACTGCTGTTGGCAGAACAATTTCTTAAGGATACTGAATATAATATCAGAGAACAAAAACAAAGTCGCTGGAAAAGCTCAGTAGGTCTGGCAGCATCTGTGAAGGAGAAAACAGCGTTAACATGCGGTTAAAACAGGTGACCCTTCCTCAGAACTGATGGTGGCTGGGAAAATGTCAGTTTATATGCAGAAAACAGGGAGGTGGGTGGTGTAGGGAGTAAACAATACGATAGGGCCCAAAGAGACAGAAAGGCAGTTGGACAGACAACGGAGTTGCTAACGATCAGGCTGGAAGGGTGAGTCGTAGTTAATGGGGGCCGTTAGTGGCTAACAACAGGCAATGTGTAATGGCAGGCTATATGGGAACAAGGCCTGGTGTGGGGTGGGGGGCTGGGACATGGGAGAGTTTAGGACCTAAAATTATTGAACTCGTTTGAGTCCGGAGGGCTGTAGGATACCCAAAAGGAAAATGAGGTGATGTTCCTCCATTTGCATTGGGCTTCACTGGAACACTGCAGTAAGCCAGAGTCAGAGATGTTGGCCAGGGAGCAGGGTGGTGCATTAAAGTGGCAGGCAACAGATGGTTCAGGGTCTTTCTTGCAAGCAGAACGCAGATGTTCTGCAAAGCGGTCACCAAGTCTACGCTTCGTTTCCACAATGTAGAGGAGACCACATTGTGAGCAGCTAATGCAGTAGACGAGCTTCTGGGAAGTGCGGGTGAAGCGTTCCTTCACCTGGAAGGTATGTTTGGGCCCTTGGATACTGGGGAGGGAGAAGGTAAATGGGCAGGGTGTTGCACCTTCGCCGGTTACAGGAAGTGTGGACCAGGGTGTCCTGGAGGGAATGGTCGCTGCAGAAGGCGGACAAGAGACGGGAGGGAAATGTGTGTCTGGTGGTGGCGAAAATGGCATCTGATGATCTTCCAGATGTGGATGCTGGTAGGATGGTACATGAGGATTAGATTAGATTAGATTCCCTACGGTGTGGAAACAGGCCCTTCGGCCCAACAAGTCCACACCGCCCCTTTGAAGCATCCTACCCAGACACGTCCCCCTATAACCCACACAACACTGAACACTACGGGCAATTTCCCATGGCCAATCCACCTAGCCTGCACATCTTTGGACTGTGGGAGGAAACCGGAGCACCCGTCTCCCCACGCAGACGCGGGGAGAATGTGCAAACTCCACGCAGACAGTCACCCGAGGCTGGAATTGAACCTGGGTCCCTAGCGCTGTGAGGCTGCAGTGCTAACCACTGAGCCACCGGGCCGCCCCATCAGGATAAGGGGAACCCAATTGCTGTTGTGGGAGGGAACAGAAGGGGTGAGCATGGAAGTGCGAGAGATAGGGCCCTCAATCAGGTCAGACCTGTCGACAATGGAGCTGGGGAATCCATGATTGAGCAAGAAGTGGACAATATCATCAAATCCCTACAGTGTGAAAGCATACCATTTGGCCCATCGAATCCATGTCGACCCCCTGAACAGCATCCCAGTCAGACCCACCCCTATTCCTGTAACCCCTGCATTAACACTCTACTATTAGTATCAAGCCAACAGGTCAACTCTGGTTCATTGAAGAATACATCCTACTGTTCATCATGTATTACTTTATTTGTTCTGACCAAGTGCACCATCTCACAAACAGCTGGACCTAATTCCATTTGCCTTTGAACAGCAAATCTAAATCAACAAAGAAAACAAAACAAAATGTCAGCAAGGATTATATTTGAAAATGTATGAACTCAATTTTGAGTTGTGGAGGCTGTGAAATGGCCAGTTGAAAGTTGAGGTGCTATCCTTTGTACTTGCGTGGAGTTTCACTGGAACACTGCAGGAGACCTCGTACTACAAAGATATTGGTACAGCAAGGTTGAGAATTAAAACGACAAGTAACTGAAACTTTGGGGTCACACTTGTGAACTGTACAGAAGTGTACTGCAAAGCAGTCACTAGTCTGCGTTTGGTCTCCAAAAGTAGAGGCAAATGCATCAGAAGCAGTGAACAGTGAACACTATATTAAACTGAAAGAAGGGCAAGTAAATCACTGCTTTTCAACTGGAAGGAGAGTAGGTTGTTTGGCCCCTTAAGCCTGTTCCACCATTCAATCGGATCACGGATGATGCAACATTCCTCACATCCATTTTCCTGTTTTTCCACTGTAATCCTTGAATTCTTGATTCCCCTTCTGATCGAGAATCAATCTACCCCACAACTGTCTGTGACAGGAAGTTCCAAAGATTCACAACCCTCAAGAGAAATTCCTATTCATCTCAGTCACATGTTGGCTTCCCTTTACTGAAACTGTACCCTTTGGTCCTAGACTCTCATCCTTGCAGCATTTACCCTATCAAGCCTCCTAACAATCCCATACGTTTTAATGAAATCACTTCTCATTCTTCTAAACTCCAATGAATAGAATCCCAAACTTTTAGCCTTTGCACACATGACAATCCTTCCATACCAGGAATCATCGCAGTAAACCTTCTCTAACGGTCTCCAATGAAATAATATATTTTCTTAAATTGGACCAAAAGTGCTCACAGTACCCCAGATGTGGTCTCATTAGTACCTTATACAGTTGCAATAAGACTTTCCTACTCTGATACTCCATCCCTCTTGAAATAAAGGCCAATATTCCATTCCTTATTGTCTCCATTCCATTACATTTCCTGAATACCTGCTGTGTAATAGCTTGCTGCATTCCATGTACAAGTACCCCAAAGCCCCGCCGAGTTGCAGTTTTCTGCAGATTTTCTACATTTAAATAATGCTGTTCTTTTGGTCTCCCTTTAAAAATGAACAACTTCACATTTCCCCAAGTAAAACTCCTTTTGCCGATTCTTTGTCGTATACTACCTGTTGATATCAATCTGCAAACTGTATCCCCTTTGCAACTTGCCGTTCCACCTGTTTTTGTGTTATCTGCAAATTTGGCCACTGTACATTCACTTGCTGCCTCCAAGCCAGGAACATATTTTGTAAACAGTTGTGGTCCCAGCACTGATCCCTGTGGAACCCCACCAATCACAGGTCATCAGCATGAGAAAGCAGGCCGAGGCAGCAGCAAGGCAACCAGATGCCACCTAACCTGTTCTTGCTCTTGCAAGGAAAGGCACCACAGGAAAACATGTGTGAGAATAGTGATTGGATCAACGTATCACAGAAGTCACACAACTCAGGAAGCAGCTATTCGGCCCATCACTCCTGTGCTCATTTTCAAACAACCATCATTACCTAGTATAAAACCTCTGCTTTTTCTCTGTACCCTTGCATAGTGTTCTTATCCAAATAATTGTCCAATGTCTGCATGAAAGCTTCAATTGAACGTGCCTCCACCATAGTTCCAGACAATACATTCTATCCTAATGACTTGGAGTGAGGTCTCCCCCCTCCCCTTGTATCACCCTTGCTTCTTTAACAAATCACAAAATCTACATACTCTCAGTCTTGCATGACAGGACAATTTCTTCCCATCTACTCTATCCAGTGTCTTCAGGATTTTGAAAACCTCTGAAATTTTCAATTTCTTCACTCTAAGGAGAACAGTCACAACTGCTCCAATCTATCTTCTTAACTGAAGTTTCCAATCCACATAAATTGTTTCTGCACAGTCTCCAATAAACTTATATTCTTCCTATAACATGTCACCCAGGGCAGTACACAATACTTGAGTTGAGATTTAACAAGTGTCTTAAAAGAATGCAGCATTCCTTCCTTGGTCTTGTACTCTATGCCCTTAATGATAAAGCAGAGGATGCTGCATGCTTTACTTGCTGCTGTCTCCACCTGTCTTGTCAGCTTCAATAATCTGTACATATACTACACCTAGCTCCCTCAACTCGTACACCCTTTGGAATTGTAACCCATATTTTATACTGCCTCTCAATGCTCTTCTAATCAAAATGGTGAGAATGATGCCTTCTAAGACATTAAAAGAGAGAGATGTGACTTGTGGTAGTATCATTCTGGAGAATCTATTATGTCTACGTTACTTATCCTCTGAGATCAACAGATCCGTCCTAAGATGTGCTGTCAATACTTCTCAGAACTCCAGGTGTGGACTAACCAGGAAATTGAATATAAGGAAAGTAGGAAAGAACTTAAACATGGAATTAGAAGGGTTAAACGGGATCACGAAAAGTCATTAACAAACAAGATTGAGGAGAATTCTAAGGCTTTTTACAAGGAAAAGGGCAGCCAGGGAAAGGGTTGTCCCACTTGTGGACATATGGGGGAATCTACTGTGGAGCCAGAAGAGGTAGGTGAGGTCCTGTGTGAATACGTTCTATCGGTATTCGCCAAAGAGGAGGAATTGGTAGAGGATGGTCTCAGGGAAGGGACTAGTGAATTACTATGGAAAATTGCTGTTAAAAAGGAAGATGTGTTGTGCATCTTAAAATGTATTGACGTAAATAAGTCCCCAGGTCCTGATGGGATCTATTCCAGACTACTCAGACAGGCAAGAGAATAAATTGCTGGAGCACTGACAGACATCTTTGTACCCTCTTTGGCCACAGGTGAGGCTCCAGAGGACTGGAGAATAACTAATGTTGTCCCATTGTTTTAGAAGGGTAGAGGGGATAATCCAGGAAATTACAGACCTGTGAGCCTCACGTCAGTGGTAGGGAAATTATTGGAAAAGATTCTCAGGGACAAGAACAATATGCATTTGGAAGCAAATGGACTTGTTAGCGATACATAGCATGGTTTTGAGCGGGGGAGGTTAAGCCTCATTAACTTGATTGAGTTTATTGAGGAGGTGAAGATGAGGTAAAAGCAGTTGAAGGGGTCGAGATATACTTCAGTAAAGCCTTTGGCAAGGTCCCTCATGGCAGACTGGTACCAAAGGTGGAGTGACATAGCAGGCCAGGCCGCATCAGAGGAGGAGAAACAACGTTTCAGGCCTAGACTCTTCAGCAGGGCCCTCCAGATGAAGGATCTAGGCCCAAAATGTCAACTCTCCCGCTCCTCTGATGCTGACTAGCCTGTTGAGTTCCTCAAGCTCCACGCTATGCTGGCTCTGACTCCGACTCCAGCATGTGCAGTTCTTGCTAACTCCTGGTACGTAAGGTGAAGTCATACGGTATCAGGGTGAGCTGGCAAGATGTTTGTAGAACTGGTGTGGTCACAGGAGACAAACGGTAACGGTGGAAGGATGCTTTTTGGAATAGAGGACTGTTACTAGTAGTATTACACAGGGATCAGTGCTGGGACCTCTGCTGTTTGTGGTCAACATAAACGATTTGGAGAAAAACATAGCTTGTCTAATTAGTAAGTCTGTATCATCCACAAAGACCGATGGAGTGGCAGATAGTGAGGAGGACTGTCAAAGGATATAGCAGGATATAGATCATTTGGAGGCATCAGTAGAAAAATGGCAGATGGAACTTAATCCAGAAAAATGTGAGGTGATGAATTTTGGAAGGTCAAGTACAGGTGGAAGTTATACAGTGAATGGCAGAACCGTTAGGAGTATTCATATGCAGAGGGATCTGGGTGTGCAAATCTACAGTTCAGTGAAGGTGACCGCACAGGTAGATAAGGAAGTAAGAAAGGCCCATGGCATGGTTGCCTTCATTGGAAGGGGCACTGAGCATAAGGATAGGCAAGTTTTACTGCAGCTTTACAGAACTTTAGTTAGGCCACACTTGGAATATTGCATACAGTTCTAGTTGCTGCATTACCAGAAGGTGAATGCTTTGTAGATGGTACAGAAAAGGTTTACCAGAATGTTGTCTGGTATGGAGAATGTTAGCTATAAAGAAAGGTTGGATAGGCTTGGATAACAAGGTTTAGAGCTGGATGAACACAGCAGCCCAACCAGCATCAGAGGAGAAGGAAAGCTGATGTTTCGGGTCTGGACCCTTCTTCAGAAAATCTGGCCTGCTGTGTTCATCCAGTTCTACACCTTGTAATCTCAGATTCTCCGGCATTGGCAGTTCCCACTATCACTGGATGGACTGGGGTTTGTTTTCACTGGAACGCAGGAGATTGAGGGGTGACCTGATAGATGTTTGCAAGGTTTTGCATAACATGGATAGGGTGGAAAGTATCAGGCCTTTCCCCAGAGTGGAGGGTCAATTACTAGGGGACACAGGTTTGGGGGCAGAGGAGGGTTGGAGTTTAAAGGAGATGTGCAAGGCAAGCTTTTCACACAAAGGATGGTGAGTGCCTGGAACATGCTGCCAGAGGCAGTGATGTATGCAGACAAAACAGCAGCATTTAAGAAGAACCTGGTCAAGTTCATGAATAGGAAGGGACTAGACGGATACAGATCCTGTAAGTGAAGACAATTTTAGTACAGAGGGGCAAATGAGTTGGTGCAGGCTTGGAGAGCTGAGGGGCTTGTTCCTGTGCCGTATTGTTCTTAGTTCTTTGAATAGTTGAAACATGACGTCCACCCTTGCATTCTAATGCCCTCTGATAAGTCATCTAGACTCGAAACATTAGTTTATTTTCTCTCCAGATATGCTGCCTGACCCGCTGTAATTTCCAGAACTTCTGGTCTTCATTACAGATTCCAGCATCTGCAGTGATCTGCTCCTACAATACTAGATGAGCTGGTTTATAATTTCCTAGTTTCCCTGTCACATTCCTTAAGCAACAGAATCACAGGCAATAACAGTTCTCATGTTCTGGATAACAATTTGTGCAGCAAGTATCATCATTTACAGCAGCTTCTACTTCAGGTTTCATAATTTTAGTAGTGGCTCTTGTCATTGCGGCACATTGTGAGGCTGAGTGACGTGAACAGCACGTTGATTGATGTGCTGCATCCCTCGAGCCAGGATAGTTGGTTGATTCCCCTGAGGGCAGGGTGGTGAACAACCTGCAATCATCATCAACACTGAAGTCATGATGGACGTGGCCCTGCAGGCAAAATTTAGGCAGCTAGGTGGAAAATTGGAGGATGTCACAAGAAGATCATGTATTACCAACCCCAAATGATCAGAGGGAGACGGAACAACAAATGTTTTGGTAAATCTGAAAAGAGCAAAAATAGAGTATTTTTAAATATCCCAACATTAACTGGTATCATTTTACGTGCAAAGAATTGAGGGAACAGAACTTTTAATGTGCGCTCAGGAGAACCTTTTGGTCTGTAACAGAAAGGATTGATGAAAGTAGCGTATTTGATGTGCATATGCAAAACACTTTTAAAATGTAATGACAGCCTTAGGCAGTGAATTCCAGATCCTGACCATCTTTCATGTGAGAAAATATTTAATTTGTTTTGATCCTTCCAATAATTAATTTAAAATCTATTCTCCCAGTTATTGGCTTCTCTGGAAACAAGTCCTTTCCAACAACTCTACCAGGTTCCTGACAATTTTTGTCTATCTTCTTCAGCGTGCAAAGAAAACAACACCTGCCTATCTAAACTTTTCTCATCACTAGAACTCTCCATTATTGGAAAAACTTCATAGATTTTCTGTATCTTAAGATGATCACATTCTTCTGATGAAGCGCCTAGGCCCGAAACGTCAGTTTTTGTGCTTCTAAGATGTTGCTTGGCCCGCTGTGTCCGTCCAGCTCCACGCTTTGTGATCTCGGATTCTCCGGCATCTGCAGTTCCCATTATCTCTATTACATTCCTCCAGCAATTCAGTAACTACAACTATAGACAGCACACCAATGATAGACTTTCTTGCACTTAAGCAGTTCTAGCATAACCTACTTCTTCTTATAGTTTCAGCCTCAAATGGAAAGAAAGGCACTGTTTATCTTCCTGACAATCTTATTAAATCTGCCATGCTACTCTGAAGGATCTGCAGCTATACATTTTGTTCCTCTTCTCAGAATCCTACCATTTACACTGTATACCCTTGTCATTTGCTCTCCCCAAATGCATCACTTCCCACTTCTCTGGATTGAATTCCATTTACCACCAGTCTTCCTCTTTGCAGGATGATACCAATGGGCTAGACAGTTTGCTAAATAGAAAAAGAATTTACACAAACTTGTTCATAAACTCCAGGTTACTTAAGACACACCGCAGTACAGTAAAGTACTTGGTTGCATCTTATTCACTATTGTAAAGCAGCAGGCACAATTGTGAATTAAGTGAATACTAAGATTTCACAGTGGTAATGTGACAATGACCCATTAATTTGCTTTTCTACTATCATGTAAGGGGTAAATATTGGGGATGCCACCTATGCTCTTCTTGGAAACAGTGCCATGAGATTTTTACCATCACCCCATACTCTGGGTAATGCTTCCTGTGTCTTAATCTATCTGTTGCTCCCCATTCTGTTGACAATCATGTCCACAGTCTAACTGCAACTCACACCACTTCAGGCACTTCCAACCACCAGCGCTGACTAACTTCCTTATCCAAAGATCTAACTAAGGCAGCATTCGGACAACTCATCAAAATGTTGTGTGCGAGATAACTTGGCAATTCTACAAATAATGGGTGAGCAATATATCAGAAGCTTGAGTGTAGGAGTTGGGGTGTCATGTTGTGGCTGTACAGGACATTGGTTAGGCCACTTTTGGAATAAAACATGCAATTCTGGTCTTCCTGCTTTAAGAAAGATGCTGTTAAACTTGGTAGCACGCAGAAAAGATTTACAAGCAAGTTGCCCAGCTTGGAGCATTTGAGCTATAGGGAAATGTTGAATAGGCTGAGGCTATTTTCCCTACAGTGTCGGAGGCTGAGGGGTGATCTGACAGAGGCTTATAAAATCATGAAGGCGATGGGTAGGGTGAATAGTCAAGGTCTTTGCCCCAGGGTAGGGAGTCCAAAACTGGACAGCATAGGTTTAAGGTGAGAAGAGAAAGATTTATCATAGAATCCCACAGTGTGGAAATGAGCCCTTTGGCCCAACATTCCACACCAACCCTCAGAGCATCCCACCTAGAACCCACCTAATCTACACATCCCTGAACATTATGGGCAATCTAGTATGACTAATCCACCTAGCCTGCATATCTTTGAATTCTGGGAAGAAACCAGAGCACCTGGAGAAAACCTAGGCAGGCATGGGGAGAATGCACAAACTCCACACATTCCCTGAGGGTGGAACCAAACCCGGGTCCCTGGCGCTGTGAGGCAGCAGTGCTAACTACTGAGTCAGCGTGCCACCTAACCGTGGGACTGAACAGGCAGAGGGTGTTGCACCAATGGAATGAGCTGCCAAAAGAAGTGGTGGAGGTTGGTACAATTACAAATCAAAAAGACATCTCGATGGGTAGATGAACAGGAAGGGTTTCAAGGGATATGGGCCAAATGCTGGCAATTGGGACTAGATTAACTTGGGATATCTGGCTGGCATGGAGAAGTTGGACCGAAGGCTCTGTTTCTGTGTTATAAAACTCTGAGTATGACTCAATTTAACACGTCATCTAAAAGGGAGTATTTTTGTCAGTGCAGCAATCCTTCAGTACTGTACTGGAATGTCAATTTCAACATTTATGCTCAAAAATCCTAAAATGAAATTTGGACCCGGAACCTCACAACTCAGAGGGAAGTGTGCTAGTAACTGAGCCACAGATGACTTATTCTTCCACGGGATACCATACTATCATATGCAAACTTATTAATTATGTCACTTAAATTTAAGACAACTGTTAAATATCAAAAACAACAATGAAACCAGCATCGAGTTCCACATAACATCACTGGAAACATCCTACCAGTTGCAGAAACACCTGATTTCAGTCACTCAGCCAATTTTTGAACCCAACCTGTCACTTCCCTTTGGTTCCTCATAAGCTTTTCATTTCCTAATCAGTCAGTCAAACCTTGCCAAAATGTCTCGTTAAATTAACGCTCCTCATCGTTATATCCTCGAAAATTCTATCACATTAGTCAAACATGACTTTAAATCCATGTTGGCTGTCCATGATTAATTGGATTCTTTAAATTATAATTAATGTAGTCACAATATTGTTCTGACAATGTGCCGCCCCCTGCGGTTAAGTTGACTGGCCTGTGATGACTCATTCTATTCTTTTCCCCTTTTCTAAACGATGGTACACCACCAGCAGATCTCACACCTGTAGCCAGAGAAAGAAGTGGAAAAAGATCAGAATCTCTGTTATTTGTTCCTTACTCTACTCTAGCAGCCTCATACATTTCAACTGGCTTGATGCCTTGTCTTCTTTCATAGGTGCTAAATACTGATCTTTCCACCCTCATTAGGTTCATCTCATTCAATAGTTCACATTTCCTCCTTAACTATTTACCAAGTATGTAATCCCTCAGTAAAAGCATTCATACTCAGTAAGACGGAAGTAGAGTAGGGATCCCAAGCAGGAGCTCGTCCACTCCATCCATTGCTTTTCTTCATTTTCCTCTTTTCTTCATCTTCTTTCTTTTTTCTTCCCCCTCTACTTACAACCTTTCCTCGGACAGCATTGGTGGTGGACAGTTGAGTCAGTGCGGACTCGAGAGACTCCAGCCTCGAGGAAGGCTGGTGTGGATTCCCTGTTTTAGAAGTTTTGGATTGTAAAATGCTCAACTTTTACCTTTAGTTCTTCATACCTAAGATTTTGTACCTCAGATCTTTGGAGCTAAGATGGCACTGGAAATAGTGACTTGGTACACTTTTTGCCATAATATGCATACTTTTACCCCATACTTGCATACATTTGACAATAAACCCAATTCTAATTCTGTACCATTACGAGCTTTTATAAAGCAGACACAAGCATTCATTAAAAACGTGTTCAATCTTCCGAACACAAGGCCCACTTGTTAACCAATACGCCCTATTAGAATCACAGTCATGCAGTATATAAACAGATCTTTCAGTCTGACCAGTACACACTGAACACGTTACCAAACTAAATTAGTCCTACCTGCCTGCACTTGGCCCACATCCCTCCAAACCTTTTCTATTCATGAGCTTATTCAAATATCTTTTAAACGTTGTAACTGTTTCTGCATCTACCACTTCCCTCCAGCAGGTCGTTCCACACACAAACCACTCTGTGTAAAAGAAGATGCCCCTCATATACTTTTTAAAGTATACTTTTCTCCTCTTAGCTTAAAAATATGTCCCTAGTTTTGAACTCCTCCACCATCGGGAAAAGACCCCTGTCATTCACCTTATCTGTGCCCCTCATGACTTCATAAATCTTTATAAGATCACCTTATCACCTTTCAACCTCCTACACTCCAGTGAAAAAAGTTCCAGCCTTTCCAGTCTATTTTTATATCTCAAACCCTCCATTTCCAGCATCATCCTGATAAATCTTTTCTGAACCCTCTCCGGATTAATAATATCTTTCCTGTAACAGTGAGACCAGAACTGCATGCCAAACTCCAGAAGAGGCCACACTAACATTCTGAACAACCTCAACATAATCCTGCAAATCCTGTACTCAAAACTCTGGACAATGATGGAAGTGGACCCAGTACTGATTCCTGTGGATCACTGCTGGTCACAGGCCTCCAGACTGAAAAACAAACTTTCATCACCATCACTGCCTCCTACCAGAAAACCAATTCTGTATCCAATTGTAAAGTTCACCCTGAATCCAAATTAATTCAACTGTACTAATTAGTCTACCATGCAGAACCTTTTCAAAGGCTTCATTAAAGTCCAAGTAAACAATGTCTACAACTCTGCACTCATCAATGTTTCTGGTCACTTCATTAAAAACTCAATCAAGTTTGTGAGATACTATTTTCCTTGCACAAAACCATGCCGACTATCCCTAATCAACTCTTGCCTCTCCAAATGCATGTAAATCCTACCTTGCAGAATCATCTCCAACAACTTACTCATCACTGATGTCAGACTCACAGGTCTGTAGTTTCTAGACTTCTCCTTACAGCCTTTCTTAAACAAAGGCATAACATTAGTCACTCTCCAGTCCTCCAGTACATCATCCATATGATACACATTTGCTCCTACGGGACCTGTTGTGAGATGTTAGGGAGAAAGCAATGTCCTGGGAGATACACTAGATCATGACCTGATGATTTATCTCCCTTTACGTTTTCTAAGCCCTCCATCACTTCCTCTTCTGTAATGTGAACTATTTTCAAAATGTCGATACTTATTTCCCCGAGTTCTCTTGCCTCTATTTCTTTCTCAACTATGAAAACGGACGCATGACAGTCATAATATCGCTCAGCTTCAGAGGTTCAACACAATCTTGTTGATCTTGAAGGGTTCCTACTCCCTTTCTCATTGCTCTCTTGCAATTAATGTATTTGTAGGCTCTTTTTGGGTTGTCTTTAACCTTACCTGCCAAGGCTATCTCACATCCTCTCTCTGTGTTCCTTCCGAAGAATGCCCCTGCACTCAGTTGATTGCAGTTGTGTATACCTATGATTCTTTTTTATTCGTAACAAGAACTGCAACTTTTTATTCATGCATTGTTCCCTAATCTCAACAGTATTGCCTTTCACACTAACAGGAACATAATGCTTCTGAACTCTCATTATCACACTTTTGAACGCCTCCCACTTGCCAATCGTTCCTTCACTTGGGAGCTGTGTACTCTTTTTGAACATTCTTGTTTCATTCCCTTAAAATTCGCCTTACTTCAATTAAGAACTTTAACTCATATGCAGTTAATAGTTGCAACCAGTATAAAACTAATAAAATTGTGACCACTAGTACCAAAATATTCTCCTACTATCACTGCAATCATTTACCCTGTCTTATTTCCCAACAGAAGGTCAAGTTTTGCTCCTTCTCTAGTGGGAACATTTACATATTGATAAAGAAAACTTTCTTGAACACATTTAACAAATTCTTCACCATCTAAACCTTTAACACTATGGGAGTCCCAGTCAGTGTTTGAAAAATTAAAATCCCTTACTATTACAACATATATTTGAGATCTCTCTACATATTTGCTTCTCAATTTCCCTCTGACTACTGGGGTACCAATCATAAAATGCCATCAAGGTGATCATCACTTTCTTATTTTTAATTTTAACCCATATATTTTCACTAAATGATCCCTCAGAAATATCTTCTCTACTTATAATAGTGCTTTCCTTAAGCAAAATGCCACTCCCCCTCCTCTCTTGCCTCTCTGCTGTCCTTCTAAAACCCATAACATTGAGCTGCCAGTTCTTTCCCTCCCACAGACAAGATTCTGTAAGAGCTATGATGTCCCAGTTCCATGCTCCCATACATACCCTGAGTTCATTAGCCCTACCTGTAAGACTTCTTGAAGTCAAATAAATGCAGTTTAATTCTTCAAAGTTACTTCATTTTCTGCCTTGCTCTTGACAGTTTTTATAATTAACATGCTCCTTTCTGATTCAGGCCTATCCTCATCTTACTTCCTATTTTCATGATTATGGAGGAAGCCCTTGCCCCCCAAAAAAAATTACAAATGCTGAAAGAGAACTAGCAAATCTCCCTGCTGGGATATGGGTCCCTTTCCAGTTCAGGTGAAACGCAACCTTTTTGAATAGGTCCTTTCAATCCCAGAAGAGATCCCAATGATCCAAGAAATTGAACATCTGCACGCTGCACCAACTCTTTGGACATTGACTTATCATCCCATCCTTTTACTCCTTCTCTCATTATAACTTGGTACTGCAAGTAAAACAAACATTATGAATTTTGATGTTCTATTTTTTAACCTTCTACCTATCCTCTTATATTCATTCTGCAAAAGTTTAACCCTTTCCCTAACTGCATCATTCTTATCAATGTTGACAACAATTTCCAGTTTTCCACTCCTCGCTTTGACAATATGCTTCAAAGATTTTGAAACATCCTTAACCCTGGCACCAGGAAAGCAACATACTATTTTAGATTCACAGCCATCGCCACAGAATCTCTGTCTGCACCCCTGACAGGGCAGTCCCATATAACAATTATATTTTAAAATCTTGACAAACACCATTTAACGTAAGATTCATTCTTAATGCCCAAATATCTGACTATGACTTCTATTTTCATCTGTGAAACAATACCCAAAACAGAAGTACCTTACCTTTCCTGATGGTCAATCATCTATCCTCCTGTGTAACTATTTCTTGAAATCTATGAGGCATCACAGGGCCCTCAGTGAGGTTCAGCCTAAATAGATTTTAATAGCACCTCAAAAAATAAACTACCTTTCCTTACCCACAAATTTAATCTTATGTATGCAAAAAATAAATTAAGTATATAAATATTACGAAGAAATTAATTATTCTTCCATTGGTTTTGCTCCTCATGTATTTAGAAAGATCTGTTCTCCGTAATTTCAATTCCCCATATGTTTTCATGTTCTCACTTCTTTTCTTTAAATTTTCTTTTCAGTTTCTTCACTTTTCACACTCCTCTGAAGTTTTCATCAGCATTAAACTCTTGGCACGTAATGTGTGTTATCCTATCCTTTAAAGTTTTTGAAATGCTCCCTCATTGTCTCCTACTACTCCAATACTAATTTATTTTTTAAACAATTGGATGCAGAATACCTTTACCAAATCACATCTTCGCTTGCAAAATGACGTTCTCCAATTTCATGTGTTTGCTCTTGGTATTATCTTTATCGATAAATATTTTTGATAACATGCTCTCCCAGATATCCCGTTCACTTGTTCAGCTGCAAATTCCAGAACCGCCCTTCTCTAGCATCTAAGTTGGGAGGTATAGGTGTCATAAGCAAAGTGATCTTTCTTATTTTCTAGCTACATTGCTTTATTAACATAGAACATAGAACAGTACAGCACAGTACAGGCCCTTCGGCCCTCGATGTTGTGCCGACCTGTCATACCGATCTCAAGCCCATCTAACGTACGCTATTCCATGTACGTCCATATGCTCGTCCAATGACGACTTAAATGTACCTAAAGTTGGCGAATCTACTACCGTTGCAGGCAAAGCGTTCCATTCCCTCACTACACTCTGAGTAAAGAAACTACCTCTGACATCTGTCCTATATCTTTCACCCCTCAATTTAAAGCTATGTCCCCTCGTGCTTGCCGTCACCACCCTAGGAAAAAGGCTCTCCCTATCCACCCTATATAACCCTCTGATTATTTTATATGTCTCAATTAAGTCACCTCTCAACCTTCTTCTCTCAAATGAAAACAGCCTCAAGTCCCTCAGCCTTTCCTCGTAAGACCTTCCCTCCAAACCAGGCAACATCCTAGTAAATCTCCTCTGCACCCTTTCCAAAGCTTCCACATCCTTCTTATAATGCAGTGACCAGAACTGTACACAATACTTCAAGTGCGGCCGCACCAGAGTTTTGTACAGCTTCACCATAACCTCTTGGTTCCGGAACTCGATCCCTCTATTAATAAAAGCTAAAACACTGTATGCCTTCTGAACAGCCCTGTCAACCTGGGTGGCAACTTTCAAGGATCTGTGTACATGGACACCGAGATCTCTCTGCTCATCTACACGACTAAGAATCTTACCATTAGCCCTGTACTTTGCATTCCAGTTACTCCTACCAAAGTGCATCACCTCACACTTGTCTGCATTAAACTCCATTTGCCACCTCTCAGCCCAGCTCTGCAGCTTATCTATGTCTCTCTGCAACCTACAGCATCCCTTGTCACTATCCACAACTCCACCGACCTTAGTGTCGTCTGCAAATTTACTAACCCATACTACGCCCTCATCCAGGTCATTTATAAAAATGACAAACAGCAGTGGACCCAACACCGACCCTTGTGCACACCACTAGTAACTCGTCTCCAGGATGAACATTTCCCATCAACTACCACCCTCTGTCTTCTTTCAGCAAGCCAATTTCCGATCCAAACTGCTATATCTCCCACAATTCCATTCCTCTGCATTTTGTACAATAGCCTATTGTGGGGAACCTTATCGAACGCCTTGCTGAAATCCACATACGCCACGTCAACCGGTTTACTCTCATCTACCTGTTTGGTCACCTTCTCAAAGAACTCATTAAGGTTTGTGAGGCACGACCTTCCCTTCACAAAACCGTGCTGACTATCCCTAATCAATTTATTCTTTTCTAGATGATTATAAATCCTATCCCTTATAACCTTTTCCAACACTTTACCAACAACTGAGGTAAGGCTCACTGGTCTATAATTACGAGGGTTGTCTCTATTCCCCTTCTTGAACAGTGGAACCACATTTGCTATCCTTTGAACAGATTATTAACAGATTATAAACATCGGTTTTCCAACACAGATTTTGTAGTGGAGAGTTGCTTTAATCTCATACCAGAGCTACCCTCTAATTCTAAAATAACTAGCTGCCTTTTAAATACCTCAAATGGCTCGTTATCTGCACAATGCCAGGGCAATGTATCCTGTATCCTCTCATTTTTCACTTATAACCAGTTCAGTTAGAATTGAAAGACTGTGGCCCCTTATTTTGGATTTGGTCACAAAAGGAAAATCATGCCAAATTCCCAACATTGCCGTGTGGTATGCCAGATAACCAAGGTTTTTATCAGGGTGATTTTAGGAAATTGAAAGGTGAATTAATTGAGGTTTTTATGGTCATTAAAGCAGTCATTAACGTAGATGTAGAGAACTATTTCCTCAGGACTGGGCAGAGCAGGATAACCTAGGAATTACAGGCAGACTGCTCAGCTTAATAACATGAAGCACTCCTGCACAACAAGGACAATGGAAGTCTGGAACTCCTTTCACAAAGTTTTGAAGTTTCAACTTTTGCACTGAAAAGCTGAGACGGATGGGTTTTGTTACAAAATGCTTTTATGTGCTATGAATCAAGTTGGATACGTGGAGTTTAGATACAGCTATGTTATAATCAAATGGCATAGCCTTATTCTTAAATAGATCAATCAGATTGCCCTTTAACCTTTGCCGATGAACAAACAACAATTGATCATTAAATCAGGAAAACACTTGCAAATTATATTGGACTTTTTAAAGTTATTCATTTGTCTTGGCTGTTCTGAGTTGAAACTTAGTGCAATCACTTATCGTACATCTGTCAATTAATTTTCCTTCACACCAGTCACCGTTCTTCAAAGTTTTAGCCAAAACATTTCCAACACTGTACATAACTGTGTTTGTGTACAATGATCAATTAGCACCACTAGATGGCTCTACCAACTACATTATACACACAAATCCAAAATAAAAAGCAGGGTAATTTAAGCAGTACGAAGTAGAGTACATAGCAAAGAAATTCAAAGAATAATCAAGAAAAAGTAAATCTAGAAGATGGTGATTATGGTTCATCTTTCAACCCTTCTTATTCAGGAATATTGAATATATTCCACTGCATTTGCCACTTCGCTCTGATACAAGCTGTCAAGTGACCTGGTATGATGCCCTTTCCAATGTGTCTGTCTGGAAATCTTCAAGCCTCCGCTTTGTACTCAACAGTGCATTAGAGGGTAGGAGTTCACTACTGAACTTCTGCCATTTTTCTCCAATCAGAATTGAAACAAAATGGTCTCAGATATGTAGTTTTTCAGTCACACAGCTGATTTAAGACAGATGCGTGACCAGATTATAAACTCAGAAATATGCATGTTTATGCCAAAATCGGAGGGGTTATTAGACCAATATTAACAAGTTTTTTTTTATAAAAAGGCTTCACAGACTTCTGGACTGGCCAACAAAAGAACTCCAAAATTTCACATGCACAGGTCAGGCTAATAACTACATAATCAGTTATAACAATTATCAGAACAAAAAAAAATTAAGAAGAATCTGCAACACAGTCATTTAAGGTATGCATCTCTTAAAACTTAGTATTTGTTTAAGTTCAAGGGTTTTGCAGCAACATCAAACTGTGATCAATATGGCTTGATAGAGTCTTAAACCTTTCTCCCCCCCAATCATCTTCATTTCCAGCATCCGATGAAAGGAGCCCATTTGGCGACCATGTCTATTAAATCTTTCACCTCTTGCTGCAATTTTTTCCATCCCAGAGCAGAAGCATTTTGGTAAAACAAACAAGGCTAGGGCTTATACAATTGATGGTAGGACCTTAGGTAATGTTGTAGAACAGAGGGGCCCAGGGTTTCAGGAACATAATTCTTTGAAGTTTGAGTTATATATAGACAGGGTGGCTAAAAAGATATTTGGCACACTTGCTTCCATTTCACAGTCCTTTAAGTACAGAGTCATAGAATCCCTACAGTGTGGAAACAGGCCCTTCCAGCCCACACAGATTCACGCCGATTCTCAGAGCATCCTACCCAGGCCCGTCTCCCTATAACGCATCTAATCTACACATCCCTGAACACTACGGGCAATTTAGCATGGCCAATCCAACTAGTTGGCATATCTTTGGACTTTGGGAGGAAACTGGAGCAGCCGGAGGAAACAAAGAATGTGCAAACTCCACACAGACAGTCGCCCGAGGGTGAACTCGAACCCAAGTTCCTGGCGCTGTGAGGCAGCAGTGCTAACCACTGAGCCACCGTACCACCCTAGAAACCTGGGCTTGTTTAGGACAGTATTGGAGTTGGGAAGTCATGTTGAGGTTGTACAGGACATTGGTGAGGTCTCTCTTGGAATACTCTGTCCAGTTCTGGTTACCCAGTTATAGGATGGGTATTATTAAGCTAGAGAGAATTCATAAGAGATTTACCAGGATGTTACCAGGTATGTAAGGTTTGAGTTAAAAAAAAGACTAGATAGGCTAAGACATTTTTCACTGGAGAGTAGGTGGTTGAGAGGCGACCTTATAGAAGTTTACAAAGTAACCACAGGTCAAGATAGAATTAATGATAGTTGTCTTTTCCCTAGGATGGGGGATTTTAAGACAGGGCACAGATTTTTAAGGCACAAGGATTAAGATTTAAAAGAGACATGAGAGCCTTTTCTTTTAAAAAACATAGAGGGTGGTTCATGTGTGGAATGAACGTCCTGAGGAAGTGGCAGATGTGGGTACAATTATAACATTTAAAAGACATTTGGATAGAGACATGAACATAAAGGGTTTGGAGGGATATGGGCCAGCAGCAGGCAGGCGGGACTAGTTTAGTTTGGGATTATGTTTGACTTGGACTGGTTGGACCAAAGGGTCTGTTTCCATGCTGTACGATTCTACAGACTGCTTTGTTAGTAAAGCAGAGATCATCTATTCAGCTGCCTCTACCAGGAGCACAGGGAATCAAACTTTCTGTAAGGTCTCTTTTCCCTCTTGCGCCTCCACCAAAATAGAAAACCCTGCCTTGCCACAAACAAATGTTTCCCTAGCTTTTCTCCTATCTGCTCTCACATGTTAGAACATAGAACATAGAACAGTACAGCACAGAACAGGCCCTTCAGCCCACAATGTTGTGCCGACCATTGATCCTCATGTATGCACCCTCAAATTTCTGTGACCATATACATGTCCAGCAGTCTCTTAAATGACCCCAATGACCTTGCTTCCACAATTGCTGCTGGCAACGCATTCCATGCTCTCACAACTCTCTGCGTAAAGAACCTGCCTCTGACATCCCCTCTATACTTTCCACCAACCAGCTTAAAACTATGACCCCTCGTGCTAGCCATTTCTGCCCTGGGAAATAGTCTCTGGCTATCAACTCTATCTATGCCTCTCATTATCTTGTATACCTCAATTAGGTCCCCTCTCCTCCTCCTTTTCTCCAATGAAAAGAGACCGAGCTCAGTCAACCTCTCTTCATAAGATAAGCCCTCCAGTCCAGGCAGCATCCTGGTAAACCTCCTCTGAACCCTCTCCAAAGCATCCACATCTTTCCTATAATAGGGCGCCCAGAACTGGACGCAGTATTCCAAGTGCGGTCTAACCAAAGTTTTATAGAGCTGCAACAAGATCTCACGACTCTTAAACTCAATCCCCCTGTTAATGAAAGCCAAAACACCATATGCTTTCTTAACAGCCCTGTCCACTTGGGTGGCCATTCTAAGGGATCTATGTATCTGCACACCAAGATCCCTCTGTTCCTCCACGCTGCCAAGAATCCTACCCTTAATCCTGTACTCAGCTTTCAAATTCGACCTTCCAAAATGCATCACCTCGCATTTATCCAGGTTGAACTCCATCTGCCACCTCTCAGCCCATCTCTGCATCCTGTCAATGTCCCGCTGCAGCCTACAACAGCCCTCTACACTGTCAACGACACCTCCGACCTTTGTGTCGTCTGCAAACTTGCTGACCCTTCCTTCAATCCCCTCGTCCAAGTCATTAATAAAAATTACAAACAGTAGAGGCCCAAGGACAGAGCCCTGTGGAACTCCACTCACCACTGACTTCCAGGCAGAATATTTTCCTTCTACTACCACTCGCTGTCTTCTGTTGGCCAGCCAATTCTGTATCCAAGCAGCTAAGTTCCCCTGTATCCCATTCCTCCTGACCTTCTGAATGAGCCTACCATGGGGAACCTTATCAAATGCCTTACTGAAGTCCATATACACCACATCCACAGCTCGACCCTCATCAACTTTTCTAGTCACATCCTCAAAAAACTCAATAAGGTTTGTAAGGCATGACCTACCCCTCACAAAGCCGTGTTGACTGTATTTGATCAAGCCATGCTCTTCCAGATGGCCATAAATCTTATCCCTCAGAATCCTTTCTAACACCTTGCAGACGACAGACGTGAGACTTACCGGTCTATAATTGCCGGGGATTTCCCTATTTCCTTTCTTGAAGAGAGGAATTACATCTGCCTCTCTCCAGTCCAGTGGAGAGCGAGGATGCAAAGATCTTCGCAAGTGGCGAAGCAATTGCATTTCTCGCTTCCCAAAGCAGCCGAGGACAAATCTGGTCCGGGCCTGGCGACTTGTCAATCTTAATGTTTGATAAAATTTTCAGCACATCAGCTTCCTCTATCTCTATCCATTCCAGCATGCACACCTGCTCTTCAAAGGTTTCATTCACTACACAGTTCATTTCTTTCGTAAAGACAGAAGCAAAAAACTCATTTAGGGCTTCCCCTACCTCCTCAGGCTCCACACACAAGTTCCCTATGCTATCCCTGATCGGCCCTACTCTTTCTTTGATCATTCTCTTATTCCTCACGTAAGTGTAAAATGCCTTTGTGTTTTCCCGGATTCCTTCTGCCAAGCCTTTCTCGTGCCCCCTCCTGGCTCTCCTCAGACCATTTTTGAGCCCCTTCCTTGCCTGCATGTAATCCTCTCTAGCTGAACTTGACCCTAGCTTCCTCCACCTTATGTAAGCTACCTTCTTCCTTTTCACAAGAAGCTCCACCACTCTTGTCATCCAAGGTTCCTTAATCTTACCCCTTCTTGCCTGTCTCAGAGGGACATATTTACTCATCACTCCCAACAACTGTTCCTTAAACCGTCTCCACATGTCTATAGTTCCCTTACCATGGAACAACTGCTCCCAGTCCATGCTTCCTAACTCATGTCTAATCGCATCATAGTTTCCTCTTCCCCAATTAAATATCCTCCCATTTTGCCTAATCCTCTCCTTCTCCATAGCTATGTAGAATGTGAGGCAGTTATGGTCACTATCACCAAAATGCTCTCCCACCACAAGATCTGATACCTGCCCCGGCTCGTTTCCGAGCACCAAGTCTAGACTGGCCTCTCCCCCCGTCGGCCTGTCAACGTACTGCGTTAGGAAACCCTCCTGAACACACCTTACAAAAACAGCTCCATTCAAATCTTCTGCTCGAAGGAGGTTCCAATCAATATTAGGAAAGTTAAAGTCACCCATTACAACAACCCTACTGCGTGCACACTTTTCCAAAATCTGTCGACCTATGCTTTCTACAATCTCCCTGCTGCTATTGGGGGGCCTGTAGTAAACCCCTAACGAGGTGACTACTCCCTTGCTGTTCCTAATTTCCACCCAAACTGAATCAGTAGGCAGATCTTCCTCGACAAAGGAAGCTTCTGTAGCTGTGATACCCTCTCTGATTAGTAGTGCTGCACCCCCTCCTCTTTTTCCCCCTTCCCTATTCTTTTTAAATGTTCTGCAAGTTTTCTTTCTGACAAATTCACCTCCTGTTCCCTCAACCCATACTCCTGCAAATCACCAAATTCGTTTCCTGGCGCCACAACTGCCACATTACGAAATGTTTCTTCAGGTGCTGTCCACTGCTGGTGGCCTTTATCTGCCTGGGTCACAAGTTGTGGAATTCCACCTCTAAATCTCCGTGTCTCCATACTTTTCTTTCCTCCTTAGGTATTTTTCTCGAAGTGGCTCAATGTCAAACATCTGACTTTCTACTTAGTTAAAAGGCACAATATGAATGCAAGCTATTGTTGTCATCCTGCAACATCACAGGAACCAAAGTAGCAATGTCTCTTCAGTCAAAAGAAGCTTCTCATATCATGGGTGCTGATCTGAAGAAATTAATTGATTTTCTTAATATTCCCTATGGATCAATAATTACAAATAATGACAAACTGCTTCCCTGGCTGTAAACATGCATATATTGACAGCTTACTGTAAAATAAATTATTGGTAATGTCCTACAGATGTGTTTTGGAATTCATCGGTAAAGCACTCACTTCTTTTCATCAAATGACTATATTTGATCTGTTCAAAAGGTTACTGAGGTTTCATTCCAGAGATTATAACTTCCTGCAACATGTTCCATGAGCATTCTTGAGAAATTCTATCGAAATTCATTCTCTCTGAAATCCATCTTACATCTCCAATTTTTAAAAGCTTTGTTCATGGGATTTGAGTGTTGCTGGTCAGACCAGCATTTTTTGCACATGAGCAATTGCCCTGGACAAGAGGATGCTGGTGAGCTGCTGACTGTAGCCACTTCAGTCTTTGGGGTGTGGGGACATCCACAGTGGTGCTGGAAAGACATTTCCAGGATATTGACCCAGCAACCTTGAAGGCACAGTGATGTATTTCTGAGGTACGTGGCTTGGAGGGGAACTTGCAAGTAGTGTTTTCCCGTGTATCAGCTGCTCTTTGAAGGTGGCCAAGATCATAGGTTTGAAAGGTGCTCTTGAAGGATCTTTGATGAATTATTGCAGTGCATCCACTATCAATGTTCAGGGCTACTGCTGGAGCTGCACTCAACCAGGCAAATAGAGGGTATTGCATCAAACTTCTGACTTGTACTGTGTAAATTAAGACAGGCAGGGGGTGGGAAAGTTACTCACTGTGGAAATCCCAGCCTCTGACTTACCCTTATAACTATAGTTTGGCTATGTCTGGAACAGTTGAGAGCGTAGTCATGATAACACCTAGGATATTGATAGTGGGGGATTCAGTGATGGAATACCATTGAATGTCAAAGAAGTACAGATCACCTCCAGTTGGAGACTGACATTGCATGGCACTTGCGCATTGCTAATTGGGACAGTCATCTTACAGGTTATTTTGTAGCCTGACATAGTCATACTCTCAGAATCATAATTTACAGACAATGGCCCAGACACCAACTTCACGAATGATGGTTCTGGCATTGTTGCTGCAGAATGCTCCAAGTAGTTAGGCTGTTCCATAACACCCGTACCTCGTGGAAATCTTTGTAAAGGAAAACACCTTTGATCACAAGTTCATGAGGTAGCACTCAGCACGTAACATCCTCAAGACTCTGTAGGGGCAAAAAAAAGGGGCTGATTCTGTCAGGTGGTTTCCTGAGCAAACCGTCAATGTCATTTCACAATGCCTCATCGCTAGGCCTTTCTAATAAGCACCAAAACGTAGTTTGGCTGGTGGTGAGAAGCACACGGCCTATGAGATCCATCATGTACACCTGGAATCTCTCTGCCACTGCATGTTGCCTGAGAGTGAGAGAAAACGTGCATGCGCGAGAGACAGAGTCACTGAATCCCACAGCATGGAGGCAGGCCCTTTGGTCCAAACAGGTCCATGCTGACCAAACTGTCCATCCACGCTATCTTCATTTCCCTGTACTTGACCCATATCCTTCTAAACATTTTCTGTTGATGTATTCATCCAAATACCTTTTAAATGCTATTAATGTATCTGCCTGAACCACTTCTGCCAGCAGTTCATTCTATATGCATACCACCCTGTGTAAAACAGGTGCCCCTCAGGTTTCCATGTATTCTTTCCCCTCTTACCTTAAACTGATGCCCTCTAGTCCTCAACTCCCCAAGAAAAAGTCCATTTACCCTTTCCATGCCTCCCATGATCTTTTCCACTTCTAAGACCCCTCCTCAGTCTCCCATGCTCTAAAGAAAAAAGTCCTAGCTTGTCCAACCACTCTCTATAACTCAGTCCCTTGAGTCCTGGCAACATCGTTGTAAATTTCTTCTGCACTCTTTCCAGTTTAATAACATCCTTCCTATAGCAAGGTGGCCAAAACTGAACACAATACTCCAAGTGCAGCCTCATCAACGTCCTATACAGCTGCAATATAACTTCCCAACTTCTATAGTCAATGCACTGACTGATGAAGGCCAGTGTGCCAAAAGTCTTCACTGCCCTGCCTACTTGTGACTCCACTTTCAGAGAACTGGGCTACATGAACACCAAGGTCCCTCTGTTCCACCACACTCCTTAAGGCCCTACCATTCACCAGGAAACTCCTACCTTGATTTGACTTTCCAAAATGCAACGCCTTACACATGTTTATATTAAACTCCATTTTTCATGTGAGATAGGGGAGAGGGGAAAGCAAGAAAGATGGAGAGACAGAGAGAACGAGAGCATGAGAGCGGGTGCATGCATGTAGACAGGCACAGTCCAGAAGATATCTGACAATGTAAGGAAGGTGCAGAGAGAAATGTAGTAGCTTTTGTTAGTCCACCTTGAGAAGTTGTGTGACATAAGACTCTTGTGCTCTACAGCCTGTTCCCCAAGGACACACGCTAAGACAAACATCAACTGTGCTTGGAAGACTGTCAACTTGTGAAAAGACACTTTTCGCCCTGCCTGAAACTTGGTAGTCTTCCAGTGAAAAGAGGTGACCTTGATCAAGCATCGCAGAGTCCAGGACTGTAGGTGCCACCAAGGGGCAGTGGGGAAATACCACCATCTGAGGGGTATAATAAGGGTCCACTGAGTTGTCAGACCCTCAAATATTAACGTACGTAATTAGTGCCCTGCACAAGTAAGAAATGTCTTCAGCCTTTGCAGCCATGAGGAATGTATAATCCAAGGTTTGTATTTTTTTATGTGCAAAGCCTGCACAGAACTGTTATAGTACCTATGTATGTACATGAAGTATTTTTGAGTAAGGTAGACTTTTGCATTAAAAAAATCTTGCCACAGATGCTACCAGACCCACTCCAACCTCTCACCGCAGAACGGGCAGCCCTCTACTCCAACCCCAACCTCACCATCAAACCCACAGAACTAACCCTCCCTCCACTGACCCCTTCACCCGCCTCCAACACAAGTCCTCCTCCTGGACACCAACCCCAGGCCTCCTATCCTCCCTCAACCTCTTCATCTCCAACTGCTGTCGAGATATTAACCACCTCAACCTCTCCACCCCTCTCACCCACTCCAACCTCTTCACCGCAGAACGGGTAGCCCTTCGCTCCCACCCTAACCTCACAATCAAACACGCAGACAAGGGAGGCGCAGCGGTAGTATAGCGCACTGAACTCTACATCGCCGATGCCAAACGCCAACTCTCCGACACGTCTTCCTACCACCCCCTTGATCATGACCCCACCCCCGAGCACCAAACCATCATCTCCAATACCATCCATGGCCTTATCACCTCAGGTGAACTCCCACCCACAGCCTCCAACCTCACTGTTCCCCAACGCCGCACTACCTGTTCCCATCTCCTTCCTAAAATCCACGAACCCGCCTGCCCTGGCCGACCTATTGTCTCAGCCTGCTCCTGCCCCACCGAACTCATCTCTACCTATCCGGACTCCATTTTCTCCCCCTTGGTCCAGGAACTCCCTACCGACGTCCATGACACCACCCACGCCCTCCACCTCCTCCAGAACTTCCAATTCCCTGGCCCCCAACAC